>NC_143569.1:60420000-60720000 GCF_054136105.1 Typopeltis vanoorti
ATGCTAATTTTTTTAAAGATGTCAAGCTATTTTAAACTTGGTTTTACTCCATTTTCCAAGTAAGCAAACAGACAAATAAGTCACGTTTGCGCCTGCATGTATTGCAAGTCTAGGTGACCCGTAAAGCAGTACAAGTCTAGGCAACTCATGTAAAGGTGAAATAAGCTCTGAACACTATTCTTAATATTTACCCTTAGCATCATACATCTCCTCAAGGAGATGGGCTTTTTGCATTAAGGGTAAATATTAAGAATAGTGATCAGAGCTTATTTCACCTTTACCACGAGTTGCCTAGACTTGTACTACTTTATGGGTCACCTAGACTTGCAATATATGCAGGTGCAAACCACAGAAGCGAGGGGTCACTTAAACGCAGTGGGTCAGCAGTTGGTTGGCAGAGTCAGCACTAGAACTAAGTACAATTGAGTACAATTGGAGCACTCAGCACAGTAATGGCACTGAGAACAGTACAATAGAGATGAGGAAATAATTTATTGGCAGCATGGAGTTAAATAAGAGGCTGTAGTACAAAGAATTAAGTGCTGTGATCAGATTACAAAGGATCGAAATGTAAATTGACAACTCAGAATATTAATATGGAATTCTGAAGTTAATGTTGTATTCCAAAGCTTTCAAGGAAGATAAATGAAAGCTGATTCTATTGTAAAGTAGTATATGAGGAATAAGTGAATTTTCTAGTGCAAGTGTGTCTGCATATGTGATGTGCTGAAATTAAAGATTAAGTTAGTTTAAAGAAGATTACTTTTGAAATGTGTAGCTCCAGTGTGATAATTAACTAAACTTTTAAGTGTGCCTCAGTGAATAATATGCGCAAAGATTTATTTCGGTAAGAACAGTTGTACTTTATAGCATTTTAGAGTGAAGTTATAAGAGTTATCTCCTTCTGTTAAATCCTAACATTAACTGTGGTGTTTATGCTGAAATTAACCGAAGCTAGAAGATTAACAGTCTTCCCCCCTTAAAGTGATAGCTATCTCCTGACTGTGCTATGTGATTTCTGACTAAGGGATAGATAAAGAATACTAATGTAAAAATATTTGCTGTGAATTTCAGTGGTAAAGAACTTTAGAACTATCTTTGCCTATTAAGGAGAAATTAGATTTTGAAGCTCAGTTTAATACCAAAAGTTAAGTGAATGTTATGTGTAGTTGAACTGCATTATCTTTTTTTCAAAGTATGCTTATGTATTTTTTCAAAGTAGTTATTTTTGCATTATCTTGTATCCAAAGTATGCTTATGTATATATTATATAACCTTGCATTAAATGTTTTGTTTTATTGATTTCAATTTGTTGTTAGCCTGACTCTTTTCCACTGCACCGTTCATAAAATTATCGGACCTAGCGGGAACCTAAAATGTTAATGTAAAATTTGGTCTATAAATAAACATTAGACTGCTAAAGTTGATTAATATTTGTTTACACTATTTTGCATAGACTAATCTGAATATAGGGTGGTGCAGTATAATAGAAATTTCCCTATATTTGGGTTAGTAATCAACATACAATTAATTAACCTTAATAAGAACAACATTAAAGCAAGATGGCGGATCAAAAGACAGGAAGGACGATCCAGCAATACTTCTGGATAACTTTCATTTTACACTCTAAATCAATAGTTTTCCTTGACTTCTTAGCTGGCGTATCTGTAGATGAAGGCATTTTCCTTTTACTAGACATTTTATGGGTAGTATTTCAGTAGAATTTTGATTAATACACCACATGCAACAGATGCTTGAAAGCGACTGAGTGTATGTGACAGATAGTTATCATACGATAACTATCGTATCCCATAGTTATCGTACACGCAACTGCCTGATTTATTATTAATTTATTCATTAATTTATTATTTATTTCTTTTTGTGGTCGTAAGTGTGGACAGTCATAAGTCGACGACCAGGTGTATATGTTAAAGATACCAAGCAATTTTATAAACTTGGTTTTAATCCTTTTCCGGAAGTAAGCACACAAGCAGGTAAGTCAAGTTTGTGCCTGAAGTATTTTCAGGTCTGAGGCAACTCGGGTAAAGTTGGAGTAAGCTCTGATCACTTTCCTTAGTATCTCCCATAATAAAGCACATCTCCTTGTGGACATATCTGATGCTATGCATTAAGAGAAGGGCTACTACCCAGACCGGTTTCGACAGTGGGAGCCAGACCCTGAGATGCCAAGGTTGAAGTAATGCAGAACTTATAAATTTTACCTATACAAGTTGTTACAAGGTGCTTTGACCTTATTAAATAAAAATCTCAGGATGAGAGAAAGATGTAGAAAGTTTTTTACCTTGGGTATACTATATGTTAAAGATACTAAGCAATTTTATAAACTTGGTTTTAATCCTTTTTCCCAAGTAACCAAAAAAGCAGGTGAATCAAGTTTGTGCCTGAAGTATTTTCAGGTCTGAGGCAACTCGTGGTAAAGGCGGAGTAAGCTGTGATCACTTTCCTTAGTGTCTCCCATAATGCAAAGCACATCTCCTTGTGAACGTGTATGATAAAACTTGGCTATGTCTGATAAAGATCCTAAGCTCCTCAAGTCAGCCACGGGAATGGAATCAAACACAGGACACTCCTTTCCCAGGCATATGGTTGCGAAGTGCATAGCCACTCAGCTAACCCCTGGATTCTGTTTATATTAACAACAGAATTGCTTTCTATGAGAATACTAAAAATAATACCATCCTTTGAGTCAGAACTGATAAATATTTTGTTAGAATCACATGTATGATGATCAGGTTGGCTATAATCTTAAACATCAGACTGGTAATGAAAGAGGACATAGAAGGTACAATCGGGTATCAGTTGAGTTTAGGATTCACATATTATGGAACTTCCATTTCTCATAGCATGATGGTTTCTTCAGCAACATTTTCTATTAGGTAAAAAAAAAACAAACTATAATGCAAATTACAGTGTTTAAGTATAGTGTTCCTTGAAGTGAATACAATCAATCTTCAATAGAAAAATGGCATTATGATGAATTCTATAACAATCTATTGCAAATTCAGCAAACATTCTATTATAACAAAATATTATTTTATTTCCTACAAGTCTGTTATATTGTGAGTCGACCATACTCATCATAAATTGTAATAATTAATTAAGCTAAAAATGTTCACAACTTAAAAAAATTTCATGAATCACATGAAAGAAAAATTAAAACAATTAAAAATTAGACTAAAAGAATTTTAGCAAATTTAGAAAATCTACTTCATAAATAAAACTTCAAATATCAGTTATTTGTCACATGGTAATTCAATCAAGTATTCTTTTATTAAAAATTATATTAGTTTTGCATAATTATTTTAGGTAGCAATCACTGCATTAACTCCTGTCATTCTAGAACAACCAAGATGACATTAGAAAATGGAAGGATGGCAGTTCATGAAGTGTCAAATTATTTTCTAGTAGCTACTTGTAATATACATATAACTTACTTTAATACTAGAGAATGGGTATGAATTATTGATTAGCATGGCACAGAGGTGATGTTCATATATTTTGTATATTCCAAGTTTAAAATGAGAAGAACATTACCAAAACTTGTAGTAATTTTTTATTTATTTATAAGTTATTAGTGCCATTAGATATTAGACTAACTGCTATATTTTGCCATTATTTTCATACGACTTAGTGAAAATGAGCTAAAGTGTGTGTGTAGGCAGCACATCATATAGAGTATGCTGGTTATATTATTATACCTGAGGTGATATGCTGAGGCTGCATATCAGTATACTTCAAGAGTATACTGAAATTTTAAATTTCTGTCTTCAATTACAGTATGAGGATGAGAGAGATCTTGTTATATCTTTTCAAAATATAATATCCACAGCACCGTTTAAAAATAATTAAAAAATTAATTTCATGTCAAAATAATTTTGATGTGAAATAATTTCATGCAAACTTTTCACTGAAATATCAAGGGTACCTCAAGTATAATAATTTAAAAATGGAATTAAGACACCAACAAACATAACTGAAGATTCAACAATGTGTTCAAGAGAGTAAAACATGAATAATGTAGAGCAACATGGTCCAACCTGTGCTAAGTCCTAATGATGTTAAAAAATAAAACATCATCATCATCATCATCAAATTCCTGCCATGTACCCTCAAAGGGTGTACAGGATATGATAGTACAACAAGAAAAACTTACATCATTACTAACTCCCTATCTACAATTTTCCTCCAAATCAATCTGTTACCTGAAAAGACTCCAACATTATCAGATCTTATATTTCTATCGTCTAAGGCACTTTGTACCGTATCAATCCACCTATATCTTGGTCTTCCTCTGGGTCGTTTTGCTGCCAACCTGGCAGAGAACACTTGTTTTGCTAATCTTTCCTCTCCCATTCTATTTAAGTGACCATACCACCTGAGATTGGCTCTGCTAATGCATTCCTGGATGCTGACAATGTCAAGTTCTTTCCTAATATCCTCATTTTTAACATGATATTGCCATTGATGGCATCTGTTCACGCTCTAATCTTTCTCAGGAGTCTCATATCTGCGGTCTCTAGTCTTTGGTCAAGTGTTTTACTTCTGACCCAGCTCTCAGATCCATAAGTTAAAACTGGTTTGAACACTGTCTTGTATACAGCTAATTTAGTGTTCCGACTAATTTCTCTCTTATTCCATATGAATTTATTCAATTGACTTTCCACCATACCAGCTTTGCTGATTCTGTTGTCTATTTCTATATTTAATTTACCATCTTCAGTAAAAATCGTGCCTGAGTAGCTGAAATGTTTTACTTTTTCCACAGCTTCTCCATTCACAACACAGTTGACATTTTCAATGATTCTGCCTATTTTCATTGTCTTTGTCTTTTTATTGCTGACCTTCATACCATATCTATTACAGCAGCAATTGAATTTAGTCAGAGAATCTTGCAGACTTGAAGCGGATTTATTTAGAAGTATAACATCATCAGCATAAAGCAAAGGGTTGACATTAACATCTCCAATTCTGATATCATGTTTAATACCACTTTCCTTCATAATGTGATCCATATAGACAATGAATAACAGAGGGGATAATGTACATCCTTGTCTAACACCAGATTTAACATTAAACCATCTTCCTGTACTTCCTTCAATTCTAACTGCTGACTTACAACTCAAATAAAGACTAAGTATTGCTTGATATAATGTCCCATTGACACCATATAACGGCAGCGTATTGAACAGCTTCTCTCTTGGCACCTTGTCATATGCCTTTTCAAGATTGATAAAACTTAAATACAGATCATTGTTATATTCCCATGCTTTCTTGACTATTTGTCGTAAAGTGAAGATCTGATCCTGACAGCCTCTATTTGGCCTGAATCCAGCTTGTTCTTCACCAAGCTTTTCTTCCACAATTCTTCTCAACCGTTTCTCAAGTATACTTGCATGGATCTTGCCAGGAACACTCAGTAGGGAAATACCTCTGTAATTCTCACATTCAGTTTTATTTCCCTTTTTATATATGGGTACTATGAGAGCTCTACTCCAATCATCGGGAATTCGTCCCTCTGTCCAGGCTTTCTGAACTATGCAGTGCAGCCACTGTAAGACTTTTATACCACCATACTTCAGCATTTATGGTCGAATATCATCTACTCCTGCTGCCTTTCCACATTTCAAGCCTTTGATGGCTTTTTCTACTTCAAGTATGGATATGTATTCCTGACTGCATGCCTGGTCAGTGTTTTTTATCACTGTGCTGTCATCACTGCTTGTTTCATTTAGCAGTTTTTCAAAGTAATTACTCCATACTTCAAGGATATCTTTTTCTCTCGTTTTCATGTCACCTTTATCATCTCTAACTCCTTTTACAGCACTCTGTCCTCCATTCCTAAGCTTCTTCAACAACCTCCAGAATATTTTGCCACCTTCTTGATATTTATTTTCTATATTCTTACCAAAGTCCTCCAATGACTTTTGTTTAGCTAGTTTTACACACTGTTTAGCTTTGTTACATTTGTCTCTGTATTCTGTAAGAGTAAAAGCTGACTTATTTGCCAGGAACTTTTGATATGCTTTCTTCTTTTCCTTCACTGCCTCTTTAACTTCCTGTGTCCACCAAGAAGTTCTGATTTTTTTATCCTTGCACATAACCTCACCACATGCCTCTCTGGCAGAATCGATCAATGTTTTCTTCAGAGTTTGCCACTGAATCTCCAAGGTTTGATTCCTGTTCTCAAACTCTTTCATTTTCTTTTCAATAATCTTTCTGTATTTTAGTCTACAGTTCACATCTGAGAGCTGCTCAACTTTTATTCGCTTTAAAACTTTCTTACATGTTATTCTTTTCAATATGAAATTCAATTTTATCCTACTCAAGACTAAATAGTGATCACTTCCAATTTCAAATCCTCTGTACACTCTGGTGTCCTGCACCAGGGAGAAAACATCACTATCAACAATAACATAGTCAATGAGACTTTTCTTATTCCTAGCGTCTTTTCTCCATGTGAATTTGTGCACATTTTTATGTTGGAACATGGTGTTAGTAATAACCAGTCCATGTCCTGAGCAGAAATCCAACAGATATTTGCCATTATCATTCGTTTTGCTCTTTTCTCCAAATTTTCCCAAAATATTTTTGTATGTCTCACAATCATTTCCTACTCTACTATTTAGATCCCCAACAAGGACCAACTTTTCCTTTTTCATTGTGTCAGTTGCTTTTTCTAAAGCGTCAAAAAATTCCTCCACTTCTACCTTAGTACAACCTTCTGTGGAACCATAGGCACAAATAAGTCTCATTGTCCAGTTCCCCATTCTCATATTTGCCCACATTACTCTACTTGAGACTGACTGCCATTCAAGAAGATTAGCCTCGTATTTTGTGTTGAATACTATGGCTACTCCTTCTTTTCCTTGGTTGTCATTGCCTGAATATAACATTTTGTATTTATTGCTCAGAAAGATCTCACCAGTTTTGGTCTTTTTTGTTTCAGTCACCCCTATTATGTCGATCTGGTACTTATCTAATTCCTCAGCTAGCTCCATTTCTTTGCCATTCAGGCTTCTTACGTTGATAGTACCGATCTTTAACTCTGGTGATGTTGAGTTGGGGTTTGTTTTCAGATTTGTTCCAGTAGCTGACTTTTCGCTGTTCGCCCTGGTTCCCTGGCAAAAACAACTGGGGCCTTGTTTAACCGGGCGACGCCCCAGCCGGCATGAAATTTTGTCATGTTGTACCATCATTTTTTATTTTGGATTAACCAATAAGAATACAATTTGGTTGGCTAAATCCCAAATTGCCAGCCCATCCTCGTTCGTTCAGTATCAAAGTAGATACCCAACAGGGTGCACCACGAGAAGGTGAGGTTTGGACATTAGGTCCGAAGCCCTGGTCGGTTCTACACATTCCTTGAAAGGCTATGTGGAGGTCTCCTCTCAATTATACAGCTTTGACCCTTAAGCACCCGAAAAATAAAAATTAAAAAATAAAAATAAAAAAATAAAACAATGTTAAGAAAAAAATTTTTCCATAGAGAAGATAACCTCAGTCCATCAGTCTTATTTACATTAGTGATATAGCAAGATTCTACAGGACTTTGCATCAATGTTCCATGAGAAAATGGCTTTTATGTAGGACTAGTCTACAGAATCTAATCTGTTGTATAAGCAAAGTGGATACTAGATTCATCATTATTTCAAAGTCGAATGTAGAGACTATCAAAGTTTCGTAAGTTGACATGAGAGCTTACAGGAATACAATCTTCGGCATCCACAAGATGCCTTAGCTTGGATATTAGGATACATACAGGGTGTTCGGGATAAATTTGACATATTTATAATTAATTATATTTTTCCGTAAGTTACATGTATTAACACACACTTCTCTTCATTTAAAAGTTTGGACCCTTCTTCATTCATATACAAGATGTCAGAAAGGATGGATAGCTGGAACCCACCTGAATCATGGAAGAGAATAACTTGTATCATGATGATTCGTGCCCGCCATCAAAATAAGGATATTACAACTGCTGCCCAATGCTCCCTGAATACAGTAAAAACAATCAGGCATGAACTAGAGACTTGCAATGGTGACTACGAGGATGTAGCAAGAAGAAAGATCCCTAGCAGACGATCTGATTGCGTTCGTACAGCAGAATTCCTCGCAAATCTGCAGGAACAGGTGTTGAAGAACCCTGGCATTGGAATTCGGGCTTTGTTCGTGGAGTTGCTAACTGTAGTCAAGCCCTGGATAACAAGGGTAGCCAATGGTAGGCCGTATGTATGGCAGCAGGATTCGGCCCCTTGCCACACCTCTGGGAAAAGTCAAAAATGGTTGTCTGAAAATTTCTACGACTTCACCAGTCCAAATGTTTGGCCTCCAAACTCCCCAGACCTTAACCCCATGGATTATTTTGTATGGGGCGCAGTTGAAAAAGACACCAATCGCACTTCCAGTAATACAAAAGCCCAGTTAATGGATAAAATTAAAACAGTTTTTGCGGCCCTTCCCAGGGAGACTGTAGCATCAGCTTGTTCGAGGTTCCGAAGCAGAATTGAAGCTGTGATCGATGCTAATGGTGGTTATTTTGAGTAAATCTTGTTGATAGTATTGTAATTAACTCTGCCTGTAATGTTTTTTTGTCAATTCATTAAATTTAATAGATACAAAGAAGATTTTCTTTTTCCTTACGAAACTGTCAAATTTATCCCGAACACCCTGTAGATATATGGCGCTGCCCAAACCTTCATCATCATCATCAAATTCCTGCGATGTACCCTCAAGGGATGTACAGGATATGAGAGCACTACATGAAAAAAAAGTACATCATTACTAACTTCCTATCTACAATTTTCCTCCAAATCAGTCTGTTACTTATCAAGACTCCAACATTATCAGATCTTATATTTCTATCATCTAAGGCACTTTGTACCGTATCAATCCACCTATATCTTGGTCTTCCTCTGGATCATTTTGCTGCCAACCTGGCAGAGAACACTTGTTTTGCTAATCTTTCTTCGCCCATTCTGTTTAAGTGACCATACCACCTGAGATTAGATCTGCCTAACGTATTCCTGGATGCTGACAATGTCAAGTACTTTCCTAATATCCTCATTTTTAATATGATATTGCCATTGATGTCATCTGTTCATGCCTATAATCTTTCTCAGGGCTCTCATATCTGCGGTCTCTAGTCTTTGGTCAAGTGTTTTACTTCTGACCCAGCTCTCAGATCCATAAGTTAAAATTGGTTTGAACACAGTCTTGTATACAGCTAATTTAGTGTTCCGACTAATTTCTTTCTTATTCCATATGAATTTATTCAATTGACTTCCCACGATACCAGCTTTGCTGATTCTGTTGTCTATTTCTATATTTAGTTTACCATCTTCAGTAAAAATTGTGCCTAAGTAGCTGAAATGTTTTACTTGTTCCACAGGTTCTCCATTCACAACACAGTTTACATTTTCAATGATTCTGCCTATTTTCATTGTCTTTGTCTTTTTATTGCTGACCTTCATACCATATATATTACAACAGTTATTCAATTTAGTCAGAGAATCTTGCAGACTTGTAGCGGATTTATTTAGAAGTATAACATCATTCGCATAAAGCAAAGAGCTGACATTAACATCTCCAATTCTGATATCACGTTTAATACCACTTTCCTTCATAATGTGATCCATATAGATAATGAAAAACAGAGGGTATAATGTACATCCTTGTCTCACACCAGATTTAACATTAAACCATCTTCCTGTACTTCCTTCAATTCTAACTGCTGAATTACAACTCAAATACAGGATAAGTATTGCTTGATATAATGCCCCATTGACACCATATAACTGTAGCGTATTGAATAGTTTCTCTCTTGGCACCTTGTCATATGCCTTTTCAAGATTGATAAAACTTAAATACAGATCTTTGTTATATTTCCATGATTTCTCAACTATTTGTCGTAAAGTGAGGATCTGATCCTGACAGCCTCTATTTGGCATGAATCTAACTTGTTGTTTTAAGGATACTTGCGACATAAGACTGAATGATATAATCACGTAATCACAAGAAAGATATTTATTTAACCAAATATTTCGGTCTGGAAATAGCAGACCATACTTCAAAATATTTCGTTTCATACTTAGTGATATAACATCACGCGGCATGTTCTAATTTCAACGATCTATTGTTAGTATTCTAGCTTGTATATTTTTTAAACTGTTCTTGTAATACCACCGACGATGGTCTGCTATTTCCAGACCGAAATATTTGGTTAAATAAATATCTTTCTTGTGATTACGTGATTATATCATGAATCTAACTTGTTCTTCACCAAGCTTTTCTTCACACAATTCTTCTCAACCGTTTCTCAAGTATGCTTGCCAGGAACACTCAGTAGGGAAATACCTCTGTAATTCTCACATTTAGTTTTATTTCCCTTTATATATATGGGTACTATTAGAGCTGTACTCCAATCATCGGGAATTCGTCCCTCTGTCCAGGCTTTCTGAACTATGCAGTGCAGCCAATGTAAGACTTTTATACCACCATATTTCAGCATTTCTGGTCGAATATCATCTACTCCTGCTGCCTTTCCACATTTCAAGCCTTTGATGGCTTTTTCTACTTCAAGTATGGATATGTATTCCTGACTGTATGCCTATTGTGTGTTTTTTACCACTGTGCTATCACTGCTTGTTTCATTTAGCAATTTTTCGAAGTAATTACTGCATACTTCAAGGATATCTTTTTCTCCTGTTTTCATGTAATATTTATCATCTCTAATTCCTTTTAAAGCACTCTTTCCTCCGTTTGTAAGCTTCTTCAACAACCTCCAGAATATCTTACCACCTTCTTGATATTTATTTTCTATGTTCTTGCCAAAGTTCTTCCATGACTTTTGTTTAGCTAGTTTTAAACAGTGTTTAGCTTTCTTACATTTGTGTCTGTATTCAATAAGAGCACAAGCTGACTTATTTGCCAGGAACTTTTGATATGCTTTCTTCTTTTCCTTCACCACCTCTTTAACTTCCTGTGTCCATCATGGAATTCTGATTTTCTATCCTTGCAGACAACCTAACCACATGCCTCTCTGGCTGAAGCAATCAGGGTTTTCTTCACTGAATCTCCAAGGTTTAGTTCCTGTTCTCAAACTCTTTCATTTTTTCTTCAATAATCTTTGTGTATTTTAGTCTACAGTTCACATCTGAGAGCTGCTCAACTTTTATTCGCTTTAAAACTTTCTTACATGTTATTCTTTTCAATATGAAATTCAATTTTATCCTGCTCAAGACTAAATAGTGATCACTTCCAATTTCAAATCCTCTGTACACTCTGGTGTCCTGCACCAGGGAGAAAACATCACTATCAACAATAACATAGTCAATGAGACTTTTCTTATTCCTTGCCTCTTCTCTCCATGTGAATTTGTGCATATTTTTATGTTGGAACATGGTCCTAACCAGTCCACGTCCTGAGCAGAAATCCATCAGATATTTGCCATTATTATTAGCTTTGCTCTTTTCTCCAAATTTTTCCAAAATATTTTTGTATGTCTCACAATCATTTTCTACTCAGCTATTTAGATCCCCAACAAGACCAACTTTTCCTTTTTCATTGTGTCAGTTGCTTTTTCTAAAGCCTCAAAAAATTCCTCCACTTCTACCTTAGTACAACCTTCTGTGGGACCATAGGCACAAATAAGCCCATTTTCCAGTTCCCCATTCTCATATTTGCCCACATTACTCTACTTGAGACTGACTGCCATTCAAGAAGATTAGCCTCGTATTTTGTGTTGAATACTATGGCTACTCCTTCTTTTCCTTGATTGTCATTGCCTGAATATAACATTTTGTATTTATTGCTCACAAAGATCTCACCAGTTTTTGTCTTTTTTGTTTCAGTCACCCCTATTATGTCAATCTGGTACTTATCCAATTCCTCAGTTGGCTCCATTTTTTTGCTATTCAGGCTTCTTATGTTGATAGTACCGATCTTTAACTCTGGTGATGTTGAGTTGGGGTTTGTTTTCAGATTTTTTCCAGTAGCTGATTTTTCGTTGTTCGCCCTGGTTTCCTGGTGAAAACAACGGGGGCCTTGTTTAACTGGGCGACGCCCTAGCCGGCATGAAATTTTGTCATGTTGTACCATCATTTTTTATTTTGGTTTAACCAATAAGAATACAATTTGGTCGGCTAAATCCCAAATTGCCAGCCCATCCTCGTTTGCTCAGTATCCAAGTAGATATCCAACAGGGTGCACCACGAGAAGGTGAGGATTGGACACTAGGTCAGAAGCCCTGGTCGGTTCTCCGCATTCCTTTAAAGGCTATGTGGAGTTCTCCCCTCAGTTATACAGCTTTGACCCTTAAGCACCCCAAACCAATCTAATCTGAAGTATCCTGTGTCAGAAGGATGTAACATGTTTTACAAATCTGGGTTCTAGGTCATGGAATTTAATATAGTTCTGATGTTCCTTACTGCAAGGAGGTAATTTAATTTTAGTGAACTTAATAGCATGATAAACAACAAGTGCTGGGAATTTGATATACACCAGGGTAGATGGACCAATGGCAGAAGTCTATCCTTTAAAAAAATTTCTTCTTTTCTGTCAGAACTAGACAGAAGACAATGATATTGGGAAGGATTTGACAAGTGGCATAGAGCTATTTGCTGCTGATGCAAAGATAGGTAGGGTAATCAGGAATGCTGCTGATATGCAGTACTTGCAGAATGATTTGAATAGGCTGGAATTGTGGGCATGGGAAAATGGATGTCAGTTCAATGTCAGTAAACGTAAAGTTATGCACTTTGGTGTGATTAGATATCCAATGTCATATTATATTGGTGGAATTATGCTAGAAGAAACTGATTGAACTAGGGATGTTGGGGTGTTAGTAGATAGCAAGTTGAAATTCAGGGGTTCATGTAGCAAAGATTGCAAATACAACTCAAAAGATAATTGCAATGCTGAAACAAACTTGAACATGTAAAGATAAGGATGTCATTTTGCCTCTTTACAAGGCCTTGATAAGACTTCATTTGGACTATTGTGCACAGGTTTGGCCTCCTGTTTCCTTTGTGATTCTAATATAGTAGAGAGGGAGTACAAAGGAGAGTGTTAAAAATGATATCAGAATTGTGAAATATTGATTATGAAGACAGACTGAGAATTTGTAGACTGCAGACACTAACAAACATGAGAAAGAGAGGTGATATGACTGAGAAGTACAAACTTCTGAGAAGATCATATAGGATGTTGATAGAATTTTTCATTTTATGGAGGGTGGGGTAAGGACAAGAGGGCATCCTGGGAAGCCGAGAATGAATGTGATAAGAAGGGATATAAGGGGTAGATTTTTCTCTCATAGGGTGATGTGCGATTATTTTTCTCTGGCCACACAGCAAAGAAATATGGAATGATATTATCATGAAAATCTTGGGCAAGCGCCAGGAAAATTCTAGGTACAACTAGATCGGGCTGACGATTTATACACAAGCAACTTTGGTGGTGGAATGAAAATATCCAGCTCATAGTGAAAGTCAAAAAAGATGCATACAAGAACTGGCTACAATCTACAACTGATGACAACCTCACTCAATACTGCCAACTCAAGACAATTACTAAATGAAGTAAGGGCAGCAAAAGCTGAGCACTACCACAACCTGTATACTCATCTGGACAAACCTGAAGGAGCTAATGACATATACAGACTAGCCAAATCCAGACATCAGCCATATTATACATGTCAAAGATGCAGAAGGACAGCTACTGCAAAAACCAGCACACATCCTCCGATGGTGGCATGATTTTAATGCAATATGTAACAAAGAGTACCCGCATCCACAAATTCTCACTGCTGACTCTGTTCTTGGGGCTGTACCACTTATCACATCCACGGAGGTTGCAAATGCCATCCATGCTATGAAAAATCGCAAGGCGACTGGGCTTGATGATATTGTCACAGAAGTCTATAAAACATTAGGACAATGAGGGGTGGAGTTTATGATAGGACTGTTCAACAAATGCACTAAGGAAAATGAGATCCCATCTGACTGTGACCACCTCATTTACCTCCTATGCCACACCATGAAGATTTTTGAACACATAATCGATGCCCATTTAAGAGACATTGTTACAATATTACGAAATCAATGCAGCTTTGTAAAAGGTTTTTACTTTGTAAAAAAGTAAGATGATCCACATGGCTTTCATGGACCTGGAGAAGGCATTCAATTGGGTCCCACATGAATTGATTTGGTACTCTCTATGCACTCATGGTGTCCCTGAAGCCTATATAAGGTAGGTGTTCCTCTACACTAATACCACTAGCTCCATCTGCTGTGCTGCTAGTATTACCAAGCCATTAACATTCAGGTAGGCATCCACCAAGGATCTGCCCTATCACCACTCCTGTTTATCCTCTGTATGGGCACAGTGACTGCAGACCTGCAACAACCTCACCCATGGATCCTACTGTATGTTGAAGATGGCCTGCTGGCCCACAAGACCAGAGTGGAACTTGAATTACTGGTCAACAAGTGGGCAACACAACTTGATGACTTTGGTTTGCGACTTCACCTGACAAAAACTGAATATTTAGAATGTGGCACAATTCCAGTCAATGGTACTGAACTTGCTAAGACCTCTAACTTTCAGTACCTTGGATCCTATGTAATGTCTGATAGTAGTACCTTCTCAGATGCCACAATAAACATTAATGTTGCCTGGCTGAACAGTGCCAAGATCTAGTGCACAGTCATCCAACAAGTTGCACCTTATGGAGCAGAGTGCTGGACTGTAACAAAACAGCATGAACAGGCACTACATGTCATGGAGATGGCATGCTCCTATGGACACTGGGATACATACACGGCTAGACCAAATTACAAATAATGACGTTTGGAAAACTCTTGGAGTTGTCCCATTCCCAGAGAAGATGAGGGAAGCATGTTTACGATGATATGAACATATGGCCAGGACTGACAAGGAATATTTTGCAGATGACCTAAAGGACACCCAGAAAAAAAAAAAGTGATCGATAGACAGCCTAAAAGAAGATATGCAGGCCATGGGTATCTGCCCTACTGATGCTGCAAACCAAATGAAATGGAGGGCCAAATTGCAAAACAGTAGACCCTGCACCAAGCAGGACATAATGCTAGGAAGAAGGGTGGTGTGTGATTAGAATGGATTGCCATTGGAGTGGTATGTGCAAGCAGTGTGAATGAATTCAAGAATAAGTATGATAGCTGGTGCATGTAGTATGCGGCTTCCCTCAATGAGTCCTTGACATCCTGGAGATCTCCTGAATAATAATAATAGACAATTTTGTTGACAGTGGAAGTTAAACAATGCCTCAGCAGAACAAAGGGAGCAAGCTTAAAAGCTTAATGGATGAGAGTCTTCATGGTGCAGGATTTTTGACAAGGATTGTGGGAGACAGTATGAATACAAGGGGTTCAAAAAGAGACACCAAATCTCTCTCTCTGTCGCAAAATTTCACACACCCATTGTCACTAATCTGACAGGTTGTGCATGTGTTCACTTCAGCGGATGTAACTTGACAACTAATGCTCACACCAACCGGCACAGAGAGCATGCTGCAGCTACTGAGTGCACCTAATGGCAGGTTATAACAACAAACTGCCATTTGCCCTGTTCTGCTGTAAGCATTAGTCGTCAAGTTACATCTGCTGAAGTGAGCACGTGCACAACCTGTCGGATTAGTGACAATGGGTGTGTGAAATTTTGTGATAAAGACATTTCAATTGCTTAACCAAGCCTACAGGGAGGACTGTATGAACCGAATGTCGGTCAAAGAGCAAGGTGATGTTGGTTTTTTTTTATTGGAAAGGCACTGTCCTTTATGAATTTGTACCATGAGATCAGATGGTAAACAAAGAGTTGTACTAGAAAGTTTTAGCACATTTGAGGGAGGATGTGCAAAGAAAGAGGCCTGAATTGTGGGAAAACCAAACTTGGATGTTGCACCATGATAATGTGCCAGCTTACGCATCACTCCTCATCCGCAGTTATATGGCAAGACATCAGACATCTATTGTGCCCATTCACCCTATTCTCTGGACTTAGCCCTAGCAGACTTTTTCCTGTTTCCCAAACTTGAAAACCACTTTGAAAGAACGTCGTTTCCAAACCATAGAGGAGATTCAGGAAAATGCGATAAGAGAACTACGTGCTATCACAGAAAGCATGTTCCAGGAAGCATTACAACAATGGAAGAAATGTTGGGAATGGGAGGGGACTACTTTGAAGGGGACAGTGCTTAAAATGTAAAATGAGCAATAAAGTCTTTATAGCAAAAGTTCGGTCTTTTTTTTGAATACGCCTTGTATATATTGTCCATTGTGGGTTTTCTTTCTAAACACAGAAAAGTCCCTCGTCTGACAAAGAATAGGGAGATCTAGAAAGGAAATACAATGGCTATTTTTCTATTTCTAATGTCAGACAGATGAGGGACTTTTCTGGTTTAGAAAGAAAACATTCATATACGAGGATGAATAGCCTTGACCTTGGTAAGAAAGTCTTGAGGTCTGGATATAGAATAATGCAAAACCACAAACACATTATCCAAGTATTCGTATTATACTGAAGGCCTCACCTGGATATTTTGGAACATATGTTGTTTGGTGTTCCATAAAATAACTAGTAAGTGTAGGAGAAAAAGAACTATCCATGATTATACCCTCTATTTGAAGTACTTTGAATAAATAAATTACAAAACTGAAAAGCCAAACTAAATGGAGTGAAACAGTATGAGGAAAGGATTAAAAATAGTATTTATTTCTTCCAATATTTTGTCTTACCCATAGAAACATTGTCAGGGAGTACAATACGAGCCTTGTATACACAAAAAGACAGCACAAAACTAAATGAAACAAGTGGACAAAAGATTAGAGTCCTAACTAGGTGATATGCCTTCTATGGATGCCTATCGGCAGCCTAAGATGTAAACTGGGATCTTGAAGTACTAGAGTTTCCCACATTTTGGGAAGTTTCATGCAACCATATTTATTGAAATTAAGTTGATTTTTAAGAGAAACAGCAGATTCTAAAAACAGTCTTTCTCTTCTAAGTTTAGTCATTTCTCTTCTTAATGTTATCACCATCCATTATGTCTGAGGCACATCAGAAAAAATAGACAGAATATACAATTTTTGCACTAAGATTCTGGCTATTTTTTCTGATGTGCTACAGACATAGGGAATAGCATTACTAAAATCTAAATTTAGAAGACAAATTACTTGAAACTAGCCACTCTTATCCACTCTGCTAAAAACAAACTTCCTTCTTTCTCAGTTCCAGGTGTATACAGAGTTCCTCCAAGCTGGCCTACTATGGACAGACAGGAAGATCAGCCAACATCTGCTTGGAAGAACACAAAAAAAAAAATACATTTGTAGTCATGAGTATGGTCAATCTGGCCTTGCAGATCATTTGGATACAGCTCACAAAATTTGGAAAAAGACCATCATGCTCCATCACAGTACATGTAAAAGAGAAAGACTGCTTTTAAAATCTGCTGCTTCTCTTAAAAATCAGCCTACTTTGAATAAATATAATTGAATAAACTTCCCAAAATATGCAAAACACTCCTTCAAGTTCCCAGTTTACATCGTAAGCTGCTGACAGGTGTCCATAGATAGCGCCTTACCTAGTTAGGACTGTTGACGTTGAAAGTTTTTTCGCTTGGTTACACTATAAATTAAAGTTGCCAAGAAATTATATTCCTGGTTTAGTTCTTTCTCCAAGTAAGCAAACAAAGTCTGCTTACTTGGAGAAACGTGAAGTCACTACACGACTGGCCTACTTGTACAATTAAACGCTTGAACTGTGAAGTTGACTTCCCATCAACTGCCTGTTCCATAATGCAATGCACAAATCCTTATGGACATGTAATGCTATGCATTATGGGAAGGGTCAATACCTAGACCAGTTTTGACCTTTACTGAGGTGACAAAGTAAAGGGGGTGCTCATCATAGGCCTGGAGTGCAAGAGAGCCTGATAGTATTAGAGATAGAGAAAAGGTCTCAGCTCCTTTATCATCATATAGCCAAAGGCTATCAGTTTTATTTTTTAACCAATTTCATGAAGATGAACAACCAAAAGACCAATTGCATCAGATTATGCATCACTTGACCAAGTGCCAAATTGATGTTTTTGGAAAAAAATCTTGTTTTGTAAAATTTTCTTAGGAACGTATTCCGTTTGGCATTCAATTCTTTGAAAGAAAACTGTGAACATATACACTCCTGTCAGTCTCAATTTTTTTTATAGGTAGGTTACATCATTATACATCAGATAGCAAACTAATCTCCAAAACATCAATTTGGTGCTTGGTCAAGTGATGCATAACACGGCCCAATTGAAACTAAAGCATAAAGATTACTGATACCCATGTGTTTAGCCTTATCTGAGTTAACTGCCTTGAGTTGGCCTTCTCTGTCTGGGATTGCTTTCCAGTCATTCCTGTGACTGACCATAACACCACAATAAAATAAGAGGATGGAACCATTTAAAAAACCTCTCACAGCAAAAATAGACAGAATTTTATCTCCCTCTGATGAATATTGCATGAAGGTGGTCTACACCACCTAGCCAAAAATTTTATATCTCCTAGAATGCTTCTTTCTAAATACAAAAATTGTCTGATTGAACAATAAAATTTCCAGAATACATCATCATTCATCATCATGCGTATCAAGGATTTAGGCCTAACATGGCCTGTTCCGGCCTTAGAAGTCATCGTTGAATCGTTTAAGAGGACATCTGGTTTTCTTTTTCCTAATGGCTTGTAGTTTAAGTACAAGCCAGTATAAGTTTGTTTTGGCTTTCTGTTTTCATTCTTTGAACATGTTCCATCCATTTATGTTTATATTTTTTTAATTTTTTCTATTACTGGTTCTTGGTTTAATTCTTTCATAATTTCTTCATTTCTTTTGTGATCAAATAGGATATACTTTGCAGTTTTTCTCATAAACTTCATTTCTGCTGTTCTTAATCTTTGTTTGTCTTTTTGTTTTATTGTCTTGATTTCACTTCCATGCATTAAGACTGGTAGGGCTAATGTATTGCATACTTTTAGTCTGGTTTGTTTTTGAACTAGGTTTGGTTTAAATATAGAGTTAATTACACCTGTTATTTTTAAATATTTTGCAATTTTTATGTTTATATCTTTTTTCATTTTCATATGTGATCATACATCCTAGGTGTCTGCATGGTTAGCCTAGTGGCTTTACACTTCGCAAACATATGACTGGGGAAGGAGTGTCCTAGGTTCGATTCCCGTCAACGACGTGAGGAGCTCAAGGATCTTCCTCAGCCATAGCCAAGTTAGCCAGTCTTGGGCATGGACAGCAGGATGAATTTTTTCATCCTGCAAGCAGGCATACCAGTCCGAGAACACACACGGATTACAGTCAGGAATAGCAACCCAGCCATAGGTCTGATTCGTCAGCCTATGCCGGTTCTGAAGCCCAGATAAAATTTGGGGGGATCAGATGGTACCGCGAACTCCCGTATAAAGGGGAAAAGCTGTATCATCACACAGAATTTATTTATTTATACATCCTAGGTAATTAAATGAATTCACCTGTTCTAAGATCTTGCTATCTATTACTATTTTAGTTCTTGATGGATCTTGTCCTTTAAAGGCCTTAGTTTTTGATTTTTCTGTTGATATTATCATACCATAATCTTTGGATATCTCATTTAGATCTAAAATAGCTTTCTGTAAGTTATCTTTGAATTTGTAATTATTATTTGGTCGTCGGCAAAGAAGAGAGTCTCTAAGTTTACTGTAGGAGAAAGTTTAATTCCTTGATGTAAATTTTTATTCCATTTTATTATCATTTTATTTAAGTAGATATTAAAAAGAGTTGCTGAGAGGGGACATTCCTGTAGGACCCCTTGGTTTATCTCTCTCGTATATGATAGCTCGTGATTTAATCTTATTTGTATTTGATTATTTTCATATATACTTGTGATATTATTTGATATTACTCTTAGGATATTATTTGGTATTTGTCTTTCTTTTAATATGTTAAATAATATGTTTCTTTTAACTTTGTCAAATGCTTTTTCAAAGTCAATGAATACAATGTGTGTTTCTAAATTGTATTCTCTTCTTTTCTCTATTATTAATTTTAGCCAAAAGGACGGGTCATGATCCGGGTCAAAAAGGCCAGGTCAAAATAAAGTTTGCGGAATATTTCATTAGTTTTCTATTTAAGATTCTGCTATATATTTTGTAACAGAAATTTAGTATACTGATACCTCTATAGTTTGTAGGGTCATCTCTATTACCATTTTTAAAGATAGGAATCACAATTGCTTTTTTCCATTCTTTTAGGGGGATACCAGTTGAATAAATTTTATTTAAAAATAATAAGTCTTTCTTTGAATCTTGTTCCTGCGTATTTATATAGTTCTGAACCTAGCTTATCTTCTCCAGGTGATTTTCCATTTCTTGGGCCGATTTCTAATTCTTCTTTAGTTATTTCCTTTTCATTATCGTTAATTGTTTCCAGTTGTCTTTTTTAAATATTTGTCTGTCCACAATTCTGTGTAGTAATTTAGAAAGTCTTCTAATTTCAATTCAGTGTTTAATTTTATCTTTTCTTTGGTATCTGCATTTAAGTGTTTCAAAATCTTATATACATTGGGTCTTATTTTATATAAATCATGTTCTAAATTAGAAACAAATTTGTTCCATGATTCTCAATGTCTTTTTCTGACTTCTCTTTTAGCTATGGCTCTTATTCTTTTATATTCTATTTCATCTTCTAATCTTTTACTGCTTAACCATTTGTGATAGGCTTCTTTTTTCTTTTTGATTATTTCTTTGATTGAATCATCCCAGATCTTCAGGTTTTTCTTTTTATTGAATTTTTTGGTCTTTCCTAAGATTTCATTTGCTGCTGCATTTAGTATCATTTTTATATTAAGCCATTCTATTTCTATTTCTTCATTTTGTTTTATTTTATCTAGATATTGGTTAATTCATTGTTCATATAGCCATTATACATTTGTGTCATTCAATAGTCTAGTTTTATAAACAAATGTTTCAATTTTTCTTTCTGTTCTTGTTACTTGTAGCCATTTAGGTGGTAATCTTAATTTTATTTTAACAAGGAAGTGGTCACTTATTTCATATCCTATGTGAACTCTAACATCTGGTGAAAATTTCGATGTCTTTTCATTTAATATAAAGTAATCTAATATTGATTTCCATCCCCTTGCTGCCCAAGTATATTTATGTATGTCTTTATGTTTATAGAAGGAATTCATTATTTTTAGGTTATTATAAACTACAAAGTCAATCAATTTTTTACCATTCCTGTTAAGAGTATGTTCTCCTTGTATTTCTATATTATTATTAATTTTCGTGTTTCCAATTCTTGCATTTAAGTTACCTGCTAAAATTACATAATCATTTTTATTTATTTTATTATATATATTTTGTAGCTGATTATAAAAATCAATATTATCCTGTTCTCTTCCTTCTTCTGGGGCATATAAACCAATTATTGTTAAATAGCTTCTATCTATTTTTATTCTAGCTTCTATTATTCTTTCATTCCATAATTTATAATGTTTTAACTGTTTTGAAAGGTAGTTATGAATCCAAACCATGACTCCTGCTTGTGCTCTTTGGGCTCTGTCGACTCCACTGTATATCACATTAAAATTTTCGGTTCTCATAGTTCCTTTTAATTACTTTTTTGTTTTAGTGATTACTGCTATTTTAAAATTTCTTTCATTTAATAACTGGTTTAATTCTATTTTTTATATGCTATTCTTCTTCTTACATTCTAGTTTACTATGTGTATTATATTTTGTCGTTTCCATTTTTGTTTTACCTTTTATATGCCAGGGTCATTTCTCATAGATTCAATCCGATTATCTTTTTCTGTCAGCTTACAGGTAGAATTATGTTCTCCATGTCAGAGGACTAGCCTGACGATGGAATAGTTCAGTGGTAGGACTGCTACCTTAAGGCTTCTGAACTAGCCTTCTTCTGAATTTAAATGCATAGGAGGAATAGGTTATATTGAAGGGGGGGGGAAGAGTAGATTATAGAAGAATTATAGTAAGGTTTATAGAGAAGGTATAGTTGTAAGGCCAGAGATGAAAAGACCCCATGGCCCTCGAGTACTCTAATAGCATAAGGGTCATAAAATGGACTGGTTATTACTAACACCATGTTCCAACATAAAAATGTGCACAAATTCACATGGAGAGAAGAGGCTAGGAATAAGAAAAGTCTCATTGACTATGTTTTGTTGATATGTTTTGTTTTCTCCCTGGTGCAGGACACCAGAGTGTACAGAGGATTTGAAATTGGAAGTGATCACTATTTAGTCTTCAGCAAGATAAAATTGAATTTCATATTGAAAAGAATAACATGTAAGAAAGTTTTAAAGTGAATAAAAGTTGAACAGCTCTCAGATGTGAACTGTAGACTAAAATACAGAAAGATTATTGAAGAATAAATGAAAGAGTTTGAGAACAGGAATCAAACCTTGGAGATTCAGTGGCAAACTCTGAAGAAAACATTGATTGATTCTGCCAGAGAGGCATGTGGTTAGGTTGTCTGCAAGGATAAAAAAAATCAGAACTCCCTGGTGGACACAGGAAGTTAAAGAGGCAGTGAAGGAAAAGAAGAAAGCATATCAAAAGTTCCTGTCAAATAAGTCAGCTTGTGCTCTTAGAGAATACAGAGACAAATGCAAGAATGCTAAACACTGTGTAAAACTAGCTAAACAAAAGTCATGGGAAGACTTTGGCAAGAATATAGAAAACAAATATCAAGAAGGTGGCAAAATATTTTGGTGGTTGTTGAAGAAGCTTAGGAATGGGAGAAAGAGTGCTGTAAAAGGAGTTAGAGATGATAAAGGTGACATGAAAACTGGAGAAAAAGATATCCTTGAAGTATGGAGTAATTACTTTGAAAAACTGCTAAATGAAACAAGCAGTGATGACAGTACAGTGGTAAAAAACACTGACCAGGCATGCATTCAGGAATACATATCCATACTTGAAGTAGAAAAAGCCATCAAAGGCTTGAAATGTGGAAAGGCAGCAGGAGTAGATGATATTCGACCAGAAATGCTGAAGTATGGTGGTATAAGAATCTTACAGTGGCTGCACTGCATAGTTCAGAAAGCCTGGACAGAGGGACGAATTCCCGATGATTGGAGTAGAGCTCTCATAGTACCCATATATAAAAAGGGTAATAAAACTGCATGTGAGAATTACAGAGGTATTTCCCTACTGAGTGTTCCTGGCAAGATCTATGCAAGTATATTTGAGAAACGGTTGAGAAGAATTGTGGAAGAAAAGCTTGGTGAAGAACAAGTTAGATTCATGCCAAATAGAGGCTGTCAGGATCAGATCCTCACTTTACGACAAATAGTCGAGAAAGCATAGGAATATAACAAAGATCTGTATTTAAGTTTTGTCGATTTGGAAAAGGCATATGAATTGAAAGAAGTACAGAAAGATGGTTTAATGTTAAATCTGGTGTGAGACAAGAATGTACATTATCCCCTCTGTTATTCATTATCTATATGGATCACATCATGAAGGAAAGTGGTATTAAAAATGATATCAAAATTGGTGATGTCAGCTCTTTGCTTTATGCGGATGATGTTATACTTCTAAATAAATCCGCTACAAGTCTGCAAGATTCTCTGACTAAACTGAATATCTGTTGTAATAGATATGGTATGAAGATCAGCAATAAAAAGACAAAGACAATGAAAATAGGCACAATCATTGAAAATATCAACTGTGTTGTGAATGGAGAACCTGTGGAACAAGTAAAACATTTCAGCTATTTAGGCATGATTTTTACTGAAGATGGTAAATTAAATATAGAAATAGACAACAGAATCAGCAAAGCTGGTATGGTGGGAAGTCAATTGAATAAATTCATATGGAATAAGAGAGAAATTAGTCGGAACACTAAATTAGCTGTATACAAGACAGTGTTCAAACCGGTTTTAACTTATGAATCTGAGAGCTAGGTCAGAAGTAAAACACTTTACCAAAGACTAGAGACCACAGATATGAGAGTCCTGAGAAAGATTATAGGCGTGAACAGATTGCATCAATGGCAATATCATGTTAAAAACGAGGATATTAGGAAAGAACTTGACATTGCCAGCATCCAGGAATGAGTTACCAGAGCTAATCTCAGGTGGTATGGTCACTTAAACAGAATGGGTGAGGAAAGATTAGCAAAACAAGTGTTCTCTGACAGGTTGGCAGCAAAATGACCCAGAGGAAGACCAAGATATAGGTGGATTGATACGGTACAAAGTGCCTTAGACGATAGAAATATAAGATCTGATAATGTTGGAGTCT
Organism: Typopeltis vanoorti; assembly: GCF_054136105.1. NCBI lineage: Eukaryota > Metazoa > Arthropoda > Arachnida > Uropygi > Thelyphonidae > Typopeltis > Typopeltis vanoorti. The sequence goes on from NC_143569.1 coordinate 60,444,362, forward strand.
TGACAAGTAACATACTGATTTGGAGGAAAATTGTAGATAGGAAATTAATAATGATGTAATTTTTTTCATGTAGTACTATCATATCCTGTACACCCCTTGAGGGTACATGGCAGGAATTTGATGATGGCTGATAAGGCCTTATAGGAAAGATTAAAGTAAGTGGATCTTCCTCAAAGTAGAAGAAGGAGAGGATAGATCCAGCTAGGGGTCCATGGGAGTGCCGCTTTCCTTACAATCAAGATGATTGCCCCTTATGGCCCTGTTGGTCCACGAGTCCTTATTCAGTATATTTGGACCACTCCACCATACACACACACACACACACACACACACACACACACACACACACACACACACACACACACACACACACACACACACACACACACACACACACGGTGGGCTCCCCTATCCGCCACCCAGGGGATGCGGTCTCTAGGGGTTACAGGGTCCCCCGAGAGTATATCCAGAATACAATATCATGAAGTATTTGTATTTCATATTGCTGGTTTTGAAATCCATGTTTCTTTCTAACCTTCCATAAATAGTATTTTAATTAATTAATTATAAAAATCAAAATTCTCTTTCCCATTGCTAACAGGTGGTAGGCACAGCAAAAAAAATAACCCGTCCTGTTGTAAGTAATGGAATGCCAGACATTACATAATCTGTTTCAAATATGCACGGCAAAAGGGCAGCTGTAGAATGCATGAGCTACTGTTTCCAATTTGTGACATCTGTTACAGATTGGATCTTCATAATAATATCATGTTTAACCAGTGTATAAGGCTTATACACTGGTTAAACATGATAACTAATATTTAAGGAATTGACAGCGTACACTAGAATCAGCCCTTAGGAACATGCCAAACCTCAACAAATTTGGGTGCATAAGACTGCCCCAAATTTGGGAAACATATATCAGAAGAACTTCAGTCCAAAGGCCAATAACTACCAATATAGCCTGGCAGGGGCACCATCAAGACTTTTGGAAAATGGTAGCTTGCTTGCTTCATTTCTCATTTGCTGTTATGTAGCACTTGCATGCACCTGCTCTTTATTTTAAGTTCCCAATAAGATGGCAACGTAACGTTGCCGAAATATCGGAAAGTATTTATTAAATTTGTTTTTAATTTATATTTTTAGTGTACACTGTTAATTCCTTAATTATTAGTTATCAGATTGGATCTCTAGTGTTAAAGTACCTCCACATTTGTTGGTACCGGCTGGAAAGCGACCATATGCAATTCTCCAGCAAGATCTCTCCTGTTAGGGTATCCTTGAAACTGTGATAAGTTATGAAACAAAGTGTTGTTGTCAGTACCCAACTGAGGAAGTTCACGGTAAAAGAGATTAAAGATTTCTTTATACCAAGTTTTACTTTTTTTAATGGAAAGAATGTCAATGCCAGAATATTGTAGCAGTCTTTGAGTTAAGCATAGAATGTTGTGGTATTTAGGAACAATCTCAGCTTTTGAACCTTTATAATCATTTACCCCACACAGGAGAAGATCAAAAACCCAGATAATACTGGAGAAGGTCTGCGCATGTGTGATTGTCTGCAATATTTTATGGATTTTTGAAGCTCCATTGCTTAAGTAGCAGAACTTTAAAGACTGGAAGCCCAAATCCTCCATGCTTATTTGATAGTTGAAGAAATTCCTTTTTAACTTCTTTGTATCAGCTGGACTAAAAAAATTGCAGAAGCTTACTATATAATTGCTTTTCTTCAGCTTCTGTGAGATCTGTAATATTTATTATGTACAACTGAGCAGGGAAGATTATGGTTATAAGTATTATGGCTATATAGAAGAAAAGGAAAGTGTCCCAATTTTCCAGTCTTCTAAGGTTTCAATGTTCTTGTATACAAGTTCTTGAACTGGTAATACTGGGTAAGTGGAGAAGGAATTTCAAGTATAATGAGGGGTTCTCTTTTAGGGTTTAGTCCCAAATCCCTCTTTCCAAAAATTTTTAATTTTGTCTTGTCCACATTAGCAGTTAATTCATTGATCTTGCTGAATTTTTCAAAAATACCAGAGAATATGTATATGGAATCATTATCCTTCAAAGTGCCCATTACATCATTGGCATATGCTAATACCTTATTTTCCTTCATAGTTGAAGGAACTGTTATTCCTCGCACAGTATAAGGACTAAGAGGGCAACCTTGCTTGACTCCTTTTTGAATTTTGACTGGGTCTGATAGGAATCCATTAACTAGAAATAGGTAGTTGAATTGGCATAGGTTCCTTTAATGGATAGCAGCTTTTTTACCCATACCAGTTTGCTGGAGAATATGGGACAGAAAGGGATGCCAGACATTATCAAATGCTTGAGTAAGGTCTACTGATAGCTCTGCCACAGGCGTCTATTGAATTCTCATCAGTGGGAGCCAGACCAAGAAGATACCAAGGTGGAAGTAATGCAGAAGTCATATTTCCATATATAAGTAGCCAAAAGGTGTCAAGCCTTATTACTAAAAATACTCTGGAATAGAGATAGATGTTGAAAGTTTTTTCCACTTAAAGATACCACTTTTTGGTATCTTTAATTTATACTATAAATTAAAGATACCAAGAAATTATATTCATCCACATTTTTCTTAGTTTTGTGCTACTTTTGTGTGTGTGTGTGTGTGTGTTAAAAGTCCTTCCTGCTGATGACTCTGCAACCGAAATGAAATAACAGAAGAAAATTAAATATTATTTTTAATCCTTTCCCAGTGCTGTTTCACTCCATTAAGCTTCTAACACGAGTTTCTCCCAGAACTTAAGCCTTAACACAGAAACTATATTAGTGGTTGAGAGATGACCAGTTATTAAACTTCTGCTTAAGTTTATCTCAAATAGTATTATTATTATTATTATTATTATTCAGGCCTCCATGGAGTCAAAAGATTCAGTATGGGAGGTCCTTTCTAAGGAACACAAGTCTATCAAGACTCATTGAGGGAGGTCCCTCCTAGGAAACACAAAGTCTATCATACCACTCCTTAAATGCATTGACCATTCTCACTCTCACCACTCAATCAGGTAATGCATTCCAGTTCAACCACCCTCCATACAAAGAAACCACTCCTCACCCTCTTTCTCACAGTTTCCTTTCGTAACTTCCAGGGATGGCCCCTTGTCATGAATCCTTCCCGCTGTTCAACTAAGCGAAAGAACTCCCCAGTGTCAACCCTGTAAACACCTCTCAACAGTTTAAAAGCCTCAATCATATCACCTCTCCTTCTTCTATCCACCAAACTCTGCAGTCCACACTCCCTCAGCCGATCCTCATAATTAACACTGCACAGTCCTGACACCATCTTTGTTATCCGTATATGTAATTGATATGTATCAATTACATATAAATTTTTAATCAACTGGTCAACTGTCTTTTCAAATTTCTACTGTTAGGAACACTCATAAAGTAGTTACTAATATTTCTAGCTGATCTCTCACCAGTGGTTCATCCATAGGGGCACCAAGGGGCCCTGGCACCCTTCCCAAAGAAAAAAGGAAAAATAACACTAGAAAATTTTCCAAAAATCTTTTCCTAATTAAAATTAATTTTTTTATTTATGTTGTGTCGTGTCTTCTATTTCTATACTACTTATGAATTAGCAGTCACATAAGGTGGGAATACCCTTGGGAATCAAGCTGCTGTGAACACATGGCGAAGGAAGTAGAGCTCGGGCGGACCGAGCGCTATTTAGTTTGCGCCAACTGGGCCAGAGGAGATCACAGGTATCATATACTGGAGATCATTGCAGATGCTCAGTCAGAGGTCATATGCGATGTGCAGTGTGTATTCTCAAATCGTCTACTCAACTCCCTCCAAGATTAAATCCTGAGTGCACCACTATCTCTCACTTAAGAAAAGCTATATAGTTTACTAAAATATCCTATTTTTCTGAAAATTGTACCAGTCATGGATTTTTTCTTTTCTGCAGATAGAAGTCTATATAATATTTCTGAAGACATAGCTAACACTTTTTTTAAACCACACAAAAACTCTAGAGATCTAAACCTTCATCTTCTGCATTTTATCCAGAATTTAAAACATTACTATCTTTACAAAAAAGAATTTTATTCTCAGAAAGGCTGAGAAGTGGAAAGCAATGGTTGTTCAAAAGAAAAAGGAATACTAAAGAAAACTTATCTCACCACTCTTTAACTGCACACTATCTGATGATCCAACGTGTGATCAGCTGTAGAGATTGCTCTCATACATCAAGACATTTTCTTGTAGGATGATGAAACTGAAATAAATATAAAGCCATATCATGTTTACCCTCCTAGATTATACTGTCTCCCAAAAATTCATAAACAAGATATTCTGTTGTGACCTGCAGTTGAATACACTGGTTCTTCTTGTTAAAAGAATGTCAAGCATCTCCATTTCCCAAATTGGCCTACCCTTGTTCCTCTGTACTTGTGGTTTATTCATCTTCAGCCACACCAGTAGATATGCAGCTGTTTATTGTGAGGAACACTCAAAACTGTTAAAATTTCATGAGCCAAAACAATCTGAATTGGAGAATATGTCACTTCTTTGAAACCCAGAATTCTTTGGAAGAGAAGACCAGAATCCTGCATAAGAGCTGTTTTCTCATGGATGTTTATACAAAGTGATTAATGAAATTCAGCTAAATAAGTTTGTTGGGCTAGCTATTCCCTTTATGAGAAATTATTCATGTTATGACTAACAGAGACTGGGCCATGCTACTTCACATTATTCATGTTTTACTGCCACATTAGTGTATCTGCTCTCAGCCAAGAGGCTGTGGATTCAAATCCCACCAGGGGCATGAATGTTTGTGATTGTCCTACTAACTGTTTACCATATGTACTGCTGTAACCTGTGTCCTGTCATAGAATGACCTTTGATGTCTTTGCACCATAAAAATAAAAAAATAACTAACTGCTACATTCACACTGATGAATCTTAAGTTATATTTGGTTGTGCATTATTCTATTTTTAAATTACACAATGTGCTACCTAAAAGTTTGAGGAATTTGACTATTAAAAAAAATTACTTACTCTAACTCCTAGTTTTCACTGTCCACTTCGAAGTAGTCCCATAGACCAGAATTTTTTTTCTCATGACTGTTTTTGAGTACCCCTGCAATTCTGCCTGGATCTCTTCAATCATGTCAAAAACAAAGCCTTTTCACAGCTGGAATTTCATCTTGGGAAATAGGAAAAAGTTGCAGGAGTGAGGTCAGGCAAATAGGTGGGGGGGATGAGGAATGACTGTTCAAAAGGAACCTTTGAACAACATGTCATGGTGGAAAATCCAGTCATTTTTCTACTTGTGTGGACTTTTGTGCAAACTGATAAAAAGAATTATAAAAACAAAGATAAACTCACAAAAAAAAAGCTTTAGTAATACAGAATTCTCACATAAGTATCATAGGCGTTGTCAGTACAAGAATACAGGATGGCAATTAAACAATAACAGACAGTTCTAAAGAGTACTACCTGAGTAGCTAATGTGAGATATATATATATATAAAAAAAGTCAATAATTTCCTACCATCAAATCTGTTTAAGTTAGGACAAAGAAGTAAAGTTTCTCATATTTCTTTATAAAGATGTATGAGGAAACAACATTTATGAAGGACTCCTGTCTTGTTACAATAAATTATGTTTAGAGTTTATTGGAACTCTCTGCAACTCCAAATTCTCCAGAACAGTTTGGACATGCTCTGCAAGTCCAAACTGCTCAGGCTTATGGTATTTAAACTTGTGTTCTTCTAGGCAAATACAAGCAACCATCCTATTTGTCCAAAATAAGATGATTCACAAGAGCAAGGAATCTGGTAGATGCCTGGTTAAAAATATTCAGTGGTTTTAGAACTTTCACTATGCATTCAGTAATGACATACACATAAGGGATAGGAATGCAAGTTATTTCTTCTGTATTAGACTTGCGAAGCATGCTATTGACACTAAGCATACAGTTCATTGAAACAAGACAAGAGTTTTTCATAAAATTTGTTTCCTCATAGAACGTCTTTATTAAGACAAATTAAAGATGCCAAGAAATTATATTCTTGGTTTAATCCTTTATCCAAGTGTAAGCAAATAAAAATTTGTGTGTGAAGTAACATCATGACTGGGCTACTTGTATATAGAGGTTAATGACTTCACATCAGTTGCCTTAGTATCCATAATGCAACACACATCCTTATTGACATGTATAATGCTATGGGAAGGGCCGCTACCCAGACTAGTTTCAACCTTTATTGAGATCTCATCAGTGGGAGCCAGACCCAGAAGTGATACCAAGTTTGAAGTAATGCAAAAGTCATTCCATATACAAGTAGTCGAAAGGTGTCACACCTTATTACTAAAATACTCTGGATTAGAGAAAGATTCTTGAAAGTTTTTTCACTTTGTATATAGCATATACTATAAATTAAAGATGCCAAGGAATTAAATCTTTCTCTAATCCAGAGTATTATCCTGGCCATTTTATTTGTAGAATTCTTCTTAAACATTTATTTGCAAAGCTTTACAGTTTTTTTTCCTTAATTGCTTTTATTGTCATCCATGTTTCTGATGCATAGAGTAGAAGTTCCAACATAAGACATATTCCTTAATTAACCAGTTCTGATTTTTTCTAGCCTTAGAGACTACCTCACCATATGTCTTTCTCTCTGGCTGAATCAGTCAATGCTTTCTTCAGGGTTTGACAACGAATCTCAAAAGATATGGTTCTTGTTTTCAAACTCTTTCATTTTTTCTTGAATAATGTTTACATATTTTAGTCTACAGTTCTCTTCTGAAAGATACTCAACTTTGATTTGTTTTAAAACTTTTTTTACACATTCTTCTGTTCAATATGAAATTTAATTTTATCCTGCTAAAAATTAAATGGTGATCACTTCCAGTTTCAAATCCTTGGTATACTCTTATGTTCTGAAGCAGCATGAAGATATCACTATCGACAATAACATAGTCAATGGGCATTTTCTTATTTCTTGCATTCTCTCTTTCTCTATGTGAATTTGTGCACATTTAATGTTGGAACAAGGTGTTAGTAATAACTAGTCCATGTCTTGAACAAAAATCCAGCAGTTACTTATTATTATTAGCTTTGCTCTTTTCTCCAAATTTTCTTCCAAATACTTGCTAGATTTCTGCTCAGGACATGGACTGGTTATTACTAACATAATGTTCCAACATAAAAATGTGCACAAATTCACATGAAGAGAAGAGGCACGGAAAAAGAAAAGTCTCATTGACTATGTTATTATTGATAGTGATGTTTTCTCCCTAGTGCAGGACACTAGAGTGTACAGAGGATTTGAAAGTGGAAGTGATCACCATTTAGTCTTGAGCAGAATAAAACTGAATTTCATATTGAACGAAGAACATGAAATAAAATTTTAAAGCAAATAAAAGTTTACCAGCTCTCAGATGTTAAGTGCAAAATACAGTTCACATCTGTAAAATACTGTAAACTAAAATACACAAACATTATTCAAGAAAAAAAAGAGTTTGAGAATAGGAAATAAACCTTGGATATTCAGTGGCAAGACCTGAATCTCCAAGAAAACATTGATTGATTCAGCCAGATATGCATGTTGTGGTAAGTTGTCTGCAAGGATAGAAAAATCAGAACTAAATGGTAAACACAGAAAGTTAAAGAGGCAGTGAAGGAAAAGAAGAAAGCATATCAAAAGTCCCTGGCAAATAAGTCAGCTTGTGCCCTTAGAGAATACAGAGACAAAAATAAGAAAGAAAAACACTATGTAAAACTAGCTAAATAAATGTAATGAGAAGATTTTGGAAAGAACATAGAAAATAAATATGAAGAAGGTGAAATGATATTCTGGACGTTGTTGAAGAAACTCAAAAATAGAGGAAAAAGTGCTGTCAAAGGAATTAGAGATGAAAAAGATAATTACTTCAAAAAATTGCTAAATGAAACAATCAGTCAGTGACAGCACAGTGGTAAAAAACATTGACCAAGCATGCAATCAGGAATACATATCTATACTTGAAGTAGAAAAGCCAGAAAAAGCCTGAAATGTGGAAAGGCAGCAGGAGTAGATTATATTCAGCCAGAAAGGCTCAAGTATAGAGGTATAAAAGTCTTACAGTGGCTGCACTGCATAGTTCAGAAAAACCAGGACAAAGGGACGATTTATGGTTGATTAAAGTAAAGCTCTCGTAGTACCCATATATAAAAAGGGAAATAAAACTGAATGAGAATTACAGAAGTATTTCTCTACTGAGTGTTCCTGATAAGATTTATGCAAGTATACTTGAGAAACAGTTGAGAAGGATTGTGGAAGGGAAGCTTGGTGAAGAACAAGTTGGATTCATGCCAAATAGAGGCTGTCAGGATCAGATTTTCACTTTACGACAGCTAGTTGAGAAATCATAGGAATATAACAAAGATATATATTTAAGTTTTGTAGACCTACAAAAGGCATATATAGAGGTATAAAAGTCTTACAGTGGCTGCACTGCATAGTTCAGAAAAACCAGGACAAAGGGACGATTTATGGTTGATTAAAGTAAAGCTCTCGTAGTACCCATATATAAAAAGGGAAATAAAACTGAATGAGAATTACAGAAGTATTTCTCTACTGAGTGTTCCTGATAAGATTTATGCAAGTATACTTGAGAAACAGTTGAGAAGGATTGTGGAAGGGAAGCTTGGTGAAGAACAAGTTGGAGTCATGCCAAATAGAGGCTGTCAGGATCAGATTTTCACTTCACGACAGCTAGTTGAGAAATCATAGGAATATAACAAAGATATATATTTAAGTTTTGTAGACCTACAAAAGGCATATGACAGGATGCCAAGAGAGAAGCTATTCAAAATGCTACAGTTATATAGTGTCAGTGGGGTATTATATTAAGAGTGATACTTATATTTGAGTTAAAAGTCAGCAGTAAGAATTGAGAGAAGTACAGGAAGATGGTTTAATGTTAAATCTGGTGTGAGACAAGGATGCAAATAATCCCCTCTGTTATTCATTATCTATATCGATCACATTATGAAGGAAAGTGGTATTAAACATGATATCAAAATTGGAGATGTTAATCTCAGCTCTTTACTTTATGCAGATGATGTTATACTTTTAAATAAATCCAGTACAAGTCTGCAAGATCCTTGACTAAATTGAATAACTGTTGTAATAGATATAGTATGAAGGTCAGCAATAACAAGACAAAGACAATGCAAATAGGCAGAAGCATTGAAAATATCAGATGCATTGTGAATAAAGAACCTATAGAATAAGTAAAACATTTCAGTTACTTAGGCACGATTTTTAAAAAAGATGGTAAATTAAATATGGAAATAGACAATAGAATAGGGGTACTTAAGGGTCAAAGCTATATAACTGAGAGGAGACCTCCACATGGCCTTTAAAGGAATGTGGAGATCCGATTAGGGCTTCTGACCTAATGTCCAATCCTAACCATATCGTCTTGCACCCTGTTAGGTATCTACCTGGATACTGAACGAATCAGGATGGACTGGCAATTTGGGATTTAGTCAACCACATTGTATTCTTATTGGCTTAAACCAAAATAAAAAATGATAGTACAACATGACAGAATTTCATGCCAGCTAGGGTGTTGCCAGGTTAAACAAGGGCCCCGTTATTTTCACCAGGGAACCAAGGCAAACAGCGAAAAGTCAGCTACTGGAACAAATCTGAAAACAAACCCCAACTCAACATCACCAGAGTTAAAGATCGGTACTATCAACATAAGAAGCCTGAATAGCAAAAAAATGGAGCCAACTGAGGAATTGGATAAGTACCAGATTGACATAATAGGGGTGACTGAAACAAAAAAGACAAAAACTGGTGAGATCTTTCTGAGCAATAAATACAAAATGTTATATTCAGGCAATAACAATCAAGGAAAAGAAGGAGCAGCCATAGTATTCAACACAAAATATGAGGCTAATCTTCTTGAATGGCAGGCAGTGTCAAGTAGAGTGATGGGAAAATATGAGAATAGGGAACTGGACAATGAGACTTATTTGTGCCTATTGTCCAACAGAAGGTTCTACTAAGGTAGAAGTGGAAGAATTTTTTTTAGGCTTTAGGGAAAGCAACTAGCACAATGAAAAAGGAAAAGTTGGTCCTTGTTGGGGATCTAAATAGCAGAGTAGGAAATGACTGTCAGACATACAAATATATATTTGGAAAAATTTGATGAAAAGAGCAATGGTAATAATAATGGTAAACACCTGTTGGATTTCTGCTCAGAACATGGACTGGTAATTACTAACACAATGTTCCAACATAAAAATGCACACAAATTCACATGGAGAAAAGAGGAAAGGAATAAGAAAAGTCTCATTGACTATGTTATTGTTGATAGTGATGTTTTCTCCCTGATGCAAGACACCAGAGTGTACAGAGGATTTGAAATAGGAAGTGATCACCATTTAGTCTTGGGCAGAATAAAATTGAATTTCATATTGAAAAGAAGAACATGTAAGAAAGTTTTAAAACGAATAAAAGTTGAGCAACTTTCAGATGTGAACTGTAAACTAAAATACACAAACATTATTCAAGAAAAAATTAAAGAGTTTGAGAACAGTAACCAAACCTTGGAGATCCAGTGGCAAGCCGTGAAGAAAACATTGATTGATTCAACCAGATATGCATGTGATGAGGTTGTCTGCAAGGATAGAAAAATCAAAACTCCATGGTGGACACAGGAAGTTAAAGAGGCAGTGAAGGAAAAGAAGAAAGCATATCAAAAGTTCCTGGCAAGTAAGTCAGCTTGTGCTCTTAGAGAATACAGAGACAAATGTAAGAAAACTAAACACTGTGTAAAACTAGCTAAACAAGTCATGGGAGGACTTTGGTAAGAGCATAGAAAATAAATATCAAGAAGGTGGCATGATATTCTGGACGTTGTTGAAGAAGCTCAGAAATGGAAACGAGTGCTGTAAAAGGAATTAGAGATGATAAAGGTGACAGTGAAACTGGTGAAAAAGATATCCTTGATATATAGAGTAATTACTTCAAAAAATTGCTAAATGAAACAAACGATGATGACAGCACAGTGGTAAAAAACACTGACCAGGCATGCAGTCAGGAATACATATCTATACTTGAAGTAGAAAAAGCCATCAAAACGCTGAAATGTGGAAAGGCAGCAGGAGTAGATGATATTCGACCAGAAATGCTCAACAATGGAGGTGTTAAAGTCTTACAGTGGCTGCACTGAATAGTTCAGAAGGCCTGGACAGAGAGACAAATTCCAGATGATTGGAGTAGAGCTCTCATAGTACTCATATATAAAAAGGGAAATAAAACAGAATGTGAGAATTACAGAGGTATTTCCCTATTTATTGAGAAATGGTTGAGAAGGATTGTGGAAGGGTGAAGAACAAGTTGGATTCATGCCAAACAGAGGCAGTCCGGATCAGATTTGCACTTTACTACAGATAGTTGAGAAATCATAGGAATATAAAAAAGATCTGTATTTAAGTTTTGTAGATCTGGAAAAGGCATATGACTAGGTGCCAAGAAGGAAGCTATTCGAAACGCTACAGTTATAGGTGTCAATGGGCATTATATCAAGCAATACTTAGTCTTTATTTGAGTTGCAAATCAACAGTTAGAACTGAAGGAAGTACAGGAAGTTCGTTTAATGTTAAATCTGGTGTCAGACAAGGATGTACTATATTACCTCTGTTATTCATTATCTATATGGATCACATTATGAAGGAAAGTGGTATTAAACCTGATATCAAAATTGGAGATGTTAATCTCAGCTCTTTACTTTATGCAGATGATGTTATACTTCTAAATAAATCTGCAATATTCCCTGACTAAAGTGAATAACTGTTGTACTAGATATGATATGAAGGTCAGAATTAAAAAGACAAAGACAATGAAAATAAGGAGAAATATTGAAATATCAACTGCATTTTGAATGGAGAACCTATAGAACAAATAAAACATTTCAGTTACATAGGCACGATTTTTAGTAAGGATGGTAAATTAAATATAGAAATAGACAACAGAATCAACAAAGCTGGTATGGTAGGAAGCCAACTGAATAAATTTATATGGAATAAGAGAGAAATTACCCAAAATACTAAATTAGCTGTACAGAAGACAGTATTCAAGCTAATTTTAACTTATGGATCTGAGAGCTGGGTCAGAAGTAAAACACTTGACCAAAGACTAGAGAGTTGCAGATATGAGTGTACTGAGAAAGATCACCAGCATGAACAGATGGCGTCAATGGCAATATCATATTAAAAACGAGGATATTAGGAAAGAACTTGACATTGTCAGCATCCAGGAATACGTTAGGCAGATCTAATCTCAGGTGGTATGGTCACTTAAACAGAATGGGCGAAGAAAGATTAGCAAAACAAGTGTTCTCTGCCAGGTTGGCAGCAAAACGACCCAGAGGAAGACTTAGACGATAGAAATATAAGATCTGATAATGTTGGAGTCTTGACAGGTAATAGACTGATTTGGAGGAAAATTGTAGATAGGGAGTTAGTAACGATGTAAGTTTTTCATGTTGTTCTATTATATCCTGTACACCCTTTGGGGGTATATATATATGTGAGAAATTGGATGATGATGACAACAGAATCAACAATATTGGTATGGCAGGAAGTCAACTGAATAAATTTATATGAAATAAGAAAATAATTAGTCAAAACACTCAATTAGCTGTATACAAGATCGTGTTCAAACTAATTTTAACTTATGGATCTGAGAGCTTATGGATCTTAGAAATAAAACACTTGACCAAAGACTAGAGATCGTGGATAGGAGAGTCCTGAGAAAGATTAGAAGCGTAAACAGACATCAATGGCAATATCATATTAAAAAAGAGGATATTAGGATAGAACTTGACATTGTTAGCATCCAGGAATGTGTTAGCAGAGCTAATCTGAGGTGGCATGGTCACTTAAACAGAATGGGAGAAGAAAGATTAACAAAACAAGTGTTCTCTGTCAGGTTGGCAGGAAAAAGACCCAGAGGAAGACCAAGATACAGGTGGATTGATACAGTAAAAAGTGCCTTAGAAGACAGAAATATAAGATCTGATAATGTTGGAGTCTTTTCAGGTAACAGATTGATTTGGAGGAAATTTGTAGATAGGGAGTTAGTAATGATGTAAGTTTTTCTTGTTGTACTATCATATTCTGTACACCCCTTGAAGGTACATGTCAGGAATTTGATGATGATAGTTCTCCAACAATAACCAACTTTTCCTTTTCCATTGTGTCAACTGCCATCTCTAATATCTCAAAAAAATTCCTCCATTTCTTCCTTAGAACCTTCTACCATAAAAGTTTCACAATTGTTACATACTGCATAACTCAGAACTCCCGGTCACAAGGTTGAATTCCGATTCTAGTAGAGAGCTCTCATAGTAGCCATCTATAAAGAGGAAAATAAAACTGAATGTGAGAATTACAGAAAAAAATTGACTGTTTCAAGAAAGGTTGTGCATAAAATATCAGTGAATTAAAGAAAATTAAAGAAATTAAATTAATTAAAGCAACAACAAGCCAGCAATGTGTTCCAAGTAATAGATCGATCCAACTGCTAGAAATTTTGATATAGATAACAAATGGTTATGTAGGAGATGGAGAAAACAGATTCTGTTATTATTTTGGTTTTTCTGAGTTGCAAATGCAGAAGATATGTACATCTATCTAGTCTAAGTCTCAAATAAAATTATATGAAAGGAGAAAAAAGACAGGTTCAATAAAAATTCAACATTTTTGTACTTCTGATTTGTAACTTTAAACTCATGAGATATCTCTAATCTCTAGCTGCTTTTCCAGGACTCGAGACAAGAAAGAATCGAAATTTTCCGGGGGAAAAAACTTTCCACAAATATAAGGGAGTGTTATGTAAATCTAGAACTATTTACAGAATATAACTTATAAGCATACATTTCTCAGAATATACTCCCTCCACTGTTTTGGAGTACTTTACCACCTTTCTCTAAAGTAACTGTTCTTTGCAATAAGTAATTCTGGAAGAGAAAACTCAATTTGGCTATTTTACTGTTAAATGGAACTTGAGGAAATGACAACATATGTGATAACTCTCCTTGGAGTCATCTATGTTGTCATTTTCTTGAAAAAAGATGATCATAAATGATATGAATAAAATAATTTAACTACTACTGCCTTTATTTTCTGAGAGGTATCCTCACAAAATAATACATAAATAAATATAAATGCAACACATCCTAAATAAGCAAGGGAAAAATGCAAAGCTAGCAGTCCTAAAGAAGCTGCTTTGTAAACTGGAGTGATAATGTATATATGGGAGACACTATATGTAGTCATGTTCTGAAATCCTAACACTGACTACCAGTCAGGCTATAAAAAGGTGGTTACAAAGTTGCCCTATATTACAGATATAGGGCAACTTTGTAACCACCAAGTTAGTGTGTTTGGAAAATTTGCTCCCATAATCTGGTTTTGTCTTCCTTACCTTGTTGGTCACCATTCTTGCCTGTGACTTGTAGCATTTCTGGGCTTGCTGATCACCATTCTCTTTATATACCCTACACAATATTATCTATTTTTGCAGCTTCAACTTGATGACACTACTCCTTTATCTAGCTTCTACATGATTTATCCTCTTGATTGCTTCCTTCAGACACCCCTTGACCATCTCCCATGCACTGCTAAAACATTCTTCCCCTTGTAGATTCTTATACTCATTGCTTCAAGCTGTCTTCTGAGTTAATCATAATCATTTGCTCTGCAGTTTCACATATACCCCTTCTTAATTAAAAATTAAAATTCCAGTTTTTGGCAACCTGCAATTTCAAGTAATTATTTCTTAGCAGTGGTTTTTGATTTAGATCTAAAGAAATAATACAAAAAAAAGCCTTGGCATTTTTATTCTTTACTCCAAATAGATTTTGCTGTTGTTATTACTAGTTTCTGTTAAATATTACAATTTTTAATTACAATTTTTGTGAGTTCTTTTTTTAAAATGTGATTTAATTTACTAACAAAATCAAGTATCTCAATTTTGTATCAATTCACCAAGGTTTTCATTTATATTATCCACAATACTCGAAATAATGAGGTGAAGTATCTACATAGCGTTCAGATGCTAGATGTAAAAATATCATCTACCTAGCCTGAAAAACAATAATGATCTATATTTTCATCAAAGTTCTTTTCTATCATGTGATCTCCCTTTTTCTAATCCATGTCCCTATAACTCAAGTTCCCCATAATTACTCAGCCTGCAAATTTGTCTATGTATGCCATTCATGTGAATCTCCCTTTGCATGCCTTGACTTATGGTAGCAACTAATTGCATTTTGTCCTGTAGCTCCTCACACACCAGACTGCTCAAATGCACTGCCTTTCACATTTATCCACATGCTGATCTCTTCTTGGCTGCAATTCATCTATCATCAGTAGTACCTCTCCATCCATTCCATTCTCTCTCCTTGAAAATATTGTATCTCTCAGGTTCTACCCATATAACTACATTACCTGCTGTCAAATCACTAATTCCTCTAACTTTTGGCAAAGATACACCAGCCAATGTCCAAAACTCCTCCCTCTTTTTCCTGATGCGTCTAGAATTATTATACATAAACTGAAGTATTCCCTTAAGTCCACAACTTTGCAACTTGTACTGACTATCCCATTCAAATTCATTTTCACGCTCACTGATCTCATGGGTGTATGCAACACTTGCATGCAATCCTCCCCCAAAACAGCTCTGATTTCGCACTTCCACACTTTCGATGAATAATGACTTTCCAAAAACATAACTTCAAATACATCCGAGTGCAATCCATTATAAGTCTTAAAATCCATCAAAATCAGTGCCCAAAGGTCTACAAACTGACTCATTTGCAAGATTCTTCGCTTTATGACTAGAATCAAACATGCTTGCAACTGTGCTGTAGAGGTTCCTATTTATGACATACTATTGTGAAGAATGGCTGGATGACTGCTGGTGATCGTGTTTATCTGCATCTGCATTTCCTGCAAACAGAGATAAACACGACAGATAAATACCTTGGCTAAAGCAAAGAGGAATCTATGATGCTAGGTATATAAATGTGCAAAAAAGAGTTTGCTGTGTCAGAGTTGACCAAATGGAGAATCATTTACACAGTTAACTAAATAGTAATCTACGTGGGACTGAATTTAAAGCACTCTTTATTTGTACATCTCCATAAAAAAAAAAGCTAGTACTGAAGGAGGATTCATGGCTGTTTCTCTGTTTGTAAATTTTTCTTTGCCAAAACAAAATAGAGTTCATTGTGACTAAAATATGATTGTGATATTAGGAGGAATAATTCCAGTGTCTTTAAGTCAAGCTCTGGCAAATAACAAGGTCATGTAACAAACCATTATAGGCCACAGCACTGCTGAGGGTTAGATTTTCTATGCTAGATTTAAAGTGGATCAAATTTTTCATGTATGATGGTGTGTTATCAGCAGAGAGAGAGAGACAAGATGTTTGGCCAATTTGTAGTTTGGTGAATCTGCGCCATCCATGACTGGTCTCAAAGACAGACTGCCAAATTCTGGACAATCTACATACTTAGAAAAGTCTAAAATTATATGGTTTTAGTTTACCTGTGTGGATAGGCAGATTTATCTACTAGCATCTATCACAACAACACCAGTTAACAGAGCAAAAAGCAATTTGCTCTGATTGGTTTGTGTGACTCATCTATATAGACTGCTGCAGGAAGGGAGAGTAATGTCTAGAGGATGAATCTGAGAAAAAGTGATGAGAAAGAGCAGAAGAGTAAGGAAGGAGGGAATTGAAGTGGTGCTTATGAATGGAGAAGTGAGTAGCATGAATGTAGAGAATGACAGAACAAGTGTGCAAGACAAACAGGGAAATGGAAAGACTCAGGGTGGAGAGAGGGAAATACAATGTGGATAAGGTTGATGCTCAAATAGGAACTTAACGTATTTGTATAAACAAGAAGAGAATGGGATGGCCTGGGATGTAGGAGAACAGTTGGATTTGAAGAAGGTTCTGGGATAGATAAAAATAAATGGCTTGAGGAAGGTATGGAGAAGTAATCTAATAAGTGGTATCAGTGAAACTTGTTATAGGTCCAGGAATGAGCTGTCATGATTATATACAAATGCTAGAAGTATCAGAAACAAGGGAAATTAAATGGTTGCACCAAATGCATTCGTTTATCCAAAAATTGTTGGAATGAGTGAGACATAGTTGGACGAAGATGACATCCTAACAAGAATACAGATGGAAGAGTATGATGTTTTTTGTGAAGAAGGAAAGGATAAAAAGGGAAGTGGAGTGCTATTGATGGTAGAAAAGGGGTTATGTCCATGCAAGGGGAGAAATAGTAGCAGTGGTTTTGAGGCAGTATGGTGTGAGATAGAGATGAATAGAATGAAATACTTAGTTGGATGTTGCTATAGACCTGGTAATGCAGAAGGTAGTGACCATGAAATGTACAAGCAAATAGGAAAAAGGTGATCATTATGAGTGATTTTAATTATGGTAATATAGACTGGGATGACAAGACAGCAACTGGAAGTAAAGAAAATGAATTTCTTGAGTTTTTGAGGGATACTTACCTCAGAGAGTATGTAACAGAGGGTATGCGAGGATTGAGAGTCATGGATTTGATCATCTCATCAGAGGATGTTATTATAAATGAGGTGTCAAATTTCCCTCCAGTTAGTGAGAGTGACCACAAAGTGATTACCTGGGTGATTGCCAACCATGTGAGGACTTCTGCAAAGAAAAGGTATATGTGGAAATACAAGGCCGGTGATTATGAGAGGCTCAGGAGACAGCTTGCAGCTGTAGTAGATGGAATGAGGAGTTGGGTGAAAAGGAGATCAATGCTTGGGTGCTATTCAGGAGCTATCTAGTAGAAGCAAGAGTCAAAAGGTTAAATAAGGTAGGTGTGAAAAGGATGAAGAAATTAAGCATGTAATACAGAAAAAGAAGGCATTATTGAGGCAACATAAGATGGGTGGTAATAATTAATTCCATGGGTATGAAAAATTGGCAAGAAGGATGACTTTGTTGGTAAGAGTAGCAAAAGGGCAGTATGAGCAGCAATTAGCTAATGAAACCAAAAAATAACCCTAGGGTTCTGATATATAACCAGCCAAAAAAAAAAAAAAAAAAAAAAAAAAATTAAGGTAGGATGACACTGATTGGAGAAAATGGTATAAGCAAAACTGCTACTGAGAATATAGTTATATAGTTGAGATATTTAATGAGCATTTCATAAAGGGCTTTCATCCTTGTCAATATGACATCATGGAAAGTTTAAGAACAGTGGATAAGGAAAGACTGAGCAAACTTGATATTAATAAAGCTGTGGGACTTAAGGATATGTCACGACATATTCTAAAGGAATGTGCCAGAGTGTTGACAGATTCCTTCATATGCCTTGGCATATTTTTTTTAATACGAGTCTTACAGTTAGAGCCTCCATAGCTCAGTCAGTATAGACAAAGCCCTTTGGTTGGAAAGACCTGGGTTCAATTCCTGTCAGTAACATGAAGAACCTTTATCTGGTCTCTTTTGATTAAAGGCGAGTTAGTGGGTCTTGTACGGAGGTAGAGGGTTTTTTCTCCCGGAAACTCAGGTTTTTCGTTCCCCAGAACAGTCAAATCGGCCAGTAGAACACATGCAATTTACAGACAAGAATACTTAGCAGCATAGGGATGACTGCCTTATCCTCGTATTACAGTTAGGAAATTCAAGGATACTTGGAAGGTTGTGGGCATTTAAGTGCCTGTTAAAGCCATTGATGGATGAGTCTTAAAGTGGATCATATTACAGAGGATTGGAGGGAAGGCAAGATTGTACTTCTTCATATGGGAGGCAACAGACCACAAGCATCAAATTACAGGACAATCTGTGTGGGATGTTGTGATTAAAGCATTGGAGATGCTAAGGAGAACTAGGATCCAGAACTGGGTTGAGAGCAGTGGTATTATCTCTGATGGACAACTTGCTAAAGGGAGATATGTTTTAGTAATCTACTTATTACAATAAGGTGACTACTGCATTGGGTGAGAGAGACAAGTATACACAATAGTATACTTAGATTTTGCAAAGGCTTTTGACAGATTACCACATAAGTTGATCAAACTAGAGAAGATAGGGTTGGATATTAGACTAGTGCATTGGATTGAAGACTAGCTGTCTGATAGGAATCAGCAAGTTGTGTATAAAGAAACAATGTCCTGGAAGAGGAAAGTGTGCCTCAGTGGCCTGTTTTAGGACCATTGTGGTTTAACCTGTATGCTAATGATATTGGGAAAGATTTGAATGAGGTCAAAAATTAACACATTGGGGATATTCAGTTGTTTACAGATGATGCAAAGTTGGGAAAAACTATGAGGAGTAGAGAACATGTTGTGGCCTTACAAGACGACTTGAATAGAGTGAATGAGCATAGGAGCGGGTATGCCAGTTCAATGTTGCAAAATGTAAGGTTTCAAAATTTGGAAAATGAAGATGGGAGGTAGAATTGCTTCATGGGAATATATTGTTGGAGGTGGAGGAGATAAGAGATCTTGGGATGATGGTGGATAAGTATCTAAAATTTAGAAGACACATTGCCAAATTGTGAGGAGAACAATAAATTCTGGTAATGATGCAGAGGGCACTGACTTGTAGAAGTAAGGAGATTCTGGTTCCATTGTATAAGGCCTTTGCTAGATCACATATGGACTAATGTGAGCAGATTTGATCACCTGGTTTTCAAGAGGAAGAAGAGATATTGGAAAGGTTCCAATGGCCATTGACTAAGGTGGTTTACTGTCTCTGGAATGCTGAGTGTGAAGAAAGGTTGAGAAGATGCAATTTACAGAATCTAGTAGATAAGAGGAAGAGGGGTTGATATAGGATTAATGTTGAATAGGTCTTTCATTAAATGGTGGGATACATGAGAGAAGAAGAGGTCATCATTGGAAGCTGCATAAAAAGGGGTAAGTAAGGGAGTGAGAAGCAGGTTTCTCGCATGGAGGGTTGTGAATGATTGGAATGCACTGCCTATGTGTGGTGTCTGCAGAGAATTTGAATGTATTTAACACATGGTATGATGAGCTGTGTGTGTACGACAAACGGGGCCTCCTATGATGAGTCTTTGACTCCATGAGGATCTTGGGATAATAATTAGTTTCAGAAGAAAGACATCTAATTCCATTACTACAGTTACTCAGATTTTACTGGGCACTATGGCTCCTGTCACAGAATCCACTGAGGGAAAAAACCAATGTACTTTGTAGAAGTAAATATAAGTATGAAATACTTCTTTAAATTTATCTCTGCCTTAAAAAACTATCTCACCCTCAATACATCTGCAGGCAGGACTACCGTTTATTTAAATATTTAAATACATACTACACCTTTAAATATTTTACATCAGTAATCTACTAGACAAAACAATAATTAGCTCTGCAAAAGATTTCTTCAATTATTTGTCTTAGCCAAAATGTTCACCTATAAAGTTATTTTCTCTGTTTAAGACGTGTAGCCATTATTCTTCTAAACTGTATCCATGGGTTAGATAAATAAAATTCTGTTGAAACTGCAATGAATTTTCTGACTGCATGATGCCTTATCACCAATTCAATTCCTGTAATAATAATCATAATAATGATAAAACACAACATAATTTACCTTATCTAAGTGTATCTTCATCAGTAATGAGCAACAAAATTAAAATTACTTGGATTCTAATTCTTGAGCAATATCTGGTTAAAAGTCTGAATTTGTCTAATATCAATGGTGTAATTACATCCAAGGTAAGCTGTGTATGTTTATTACTATATGTACTTTAATTTTGAACTTTATTCAAAAGAGTTTGTCATTTATTAATCTTAGAAACTTGTAATACTGTAAAATGTTTTGTAATACTGGACCTTACTTAGGTATTCATTATACTGGGTTTTATTCTATTTAACTAATTTTCTCAGATATGTAAATACTGTCCAGTATCCAATGAAACATTATCAAATTAAATATATTAAACGATGTTTAACATCTATAATTTCTTAAGTAAAAATATTGTTTTAAGGTTTCTAGCAATTTACTAAAAATTATTAGGTGCCTTTCAGGTATTTTTATTCTGTAAATACCTTGATAAGTTATCTTAAAAACTATTCCTCCCATTCTTTATTATAACATTCATTTTTAGCCAAGGTAGCTATGCTAGGCATAATAAACAACGTTAATAAAAATTAGCACAACTATTTCATACTACAAATAACAATGCATCATTAATGAGAAAAACAGCAATTCAAAGAGAAGACAGAATACAGGGCAAATACAACAATTGGTTAACCAACAACCATGATGTGCACTAGAAAGATAATATCAAATATATAACCAATCATTTCTGATATTTATACAGGACAAGAATTGCACTTTTTTGGGGGGGGAGGGGGGGAGGGGGAGAGGCAATAATTCCAATTCAAACAAGCCAGTATAATAACAGAGCTTTCTTTGAAGAGATGTTGATATTTAAAACTGCTTCTATGTAGAAGGCAATTATGGTTCCAAAAGATACTGTGTTTGCTTTCAATCTCATATCATGCAACAACAGATTTGAAGTTTAAAGTATTCAATGTAGTACTGATATTTGCGAATTCTTTTTCCACAGAACAGCCTGTCTGGTGTTAGATAACATTTACAAGAAATCTGAAAAATGCCAGCAGGAGACAAAAGCCATTTCATCTTTTGTAGTTAATAAGAGATTAGAAATTTTGTTGATAGAAAAATACATCAGTATCAGGTGAAACTCCAAGATTCTATCTACAGATTTGGAAATGCCATAAATATATGGAACTGCAACCATATATTCTGCTGAATGAGAAGGGAGTTGTAGCCATTTGATTCCAATAAAATTTCAATGGTGAGATGCTCTTGTTGTAAGAACGAAATACAAATGTTGTGTACTCTATTAAATAGATTTAACAACCCTGATTTTCTGGGAGGTATAATGAGCAAAACTTTGATTATATATCTGTCAGTAAAGTTAAGTTTCTAATATACAGTGGCTGGAAAAGTGCTCGAGACTGTGCAAGTAAGTAGGATGATATCTGAGAAGGGTAAAGTTCCAAAACTGTTCTTTCCCAAAGTGAACTGAATACAGTAATACCCAATTTACAACAATCTACTCATAATTGGTTATAATTGAAAATTATAACCAATGGCCAGTTATACGATGCTTTTCAATTATTATCAATGCCCATTACTTGCTCTTTTTTTTTTTTTTTTCAGATTTGATGTCTGTAGACACCGTATGGTCAGTCTCGTACCTCATTGGGTTTTGGAAGTGAAGTCTTCTGCCAGAATAAGTGGTAGGGTTGCAGATTCCCTTTTCACACAGAGTTAGTAGGACAATCATAAACATCTATGGCAGGATTCAAACCTGCAGCCTCTTGGCTGGAGAGCAGACATGCTAACCACATAGAATGGTTTTAATGACATGATAGTCCAGTGAACCAACCAATGCATAGTTTTCATGAAATGTTTGTTATGTTTTCATATTTCACCATAACTTATAAGCAGTTTATAACTATTCTTTTATTTTACAAAAATTCAACGTAAGAGTGCTGTTGCTCTAGTGAAAAGAAGAAGATGCATACACCTATTGCATTACATACTAAGATTAAATTATTAAATTTAGTGACATTGGTATATCAAACACTGAGATGCAGGCTAAACTTACTAATACCACTGTTGCTACAGTTGTTAAAAACAATGGTAAGGTTCTTAGTGAAAAGTTTTACACTAATTAATACTACATTTATCTGTCAACTGTGACGACTGTTAAAATGTAAAAACTTTTAATGGTGTAGATTGATAAAGAAACCGGTTGGCATATTCCTCAAAGCCAAGCTATTCAGAATAACTTTGTCTGTTTGCATATCTGACATAAATAAATTTTATTTATACCCATATACGAGTAGTTCCATAAGTTTCCAGCCTGACTAACTTTTAGAGGTGATAGAAATAAAACAACTCTGTCACTTTTCAACATAATCTCCCTTTACTTCAACACACTTTTCACATCTTTGAATTAACATTTCCATGCCCTTGAAAAAATAGTCTGTACTTTTATCTGCAAAATCAAATAAAACTGCATCTTTCACCTCGATGTCATCTGCAAATTTTCTTCCTTGAAGATCTTTCTTCAATTTCGAGAAGAGGTAGTAGTCACTAGGTGGTAGCCCTGGGCTGTAGGGTGGGTGTTCAATCTCCTGGAAACCACAGTCCATCACTGTAGACTTCACAATAATAGCCGTATGGATTGAAGCATTGTCATGAAGCAGGCGAACACCATGACTCAGCATTCCTCATCTCTTCTCCTTTATGCTGTTGCACAATTTGTGCAAGAGCGAAGCATAATATTCTGCATTCATGGTGGTATTCTTTACCTTGAAGTCAATAAAGAGAATTCCCAGCAATCCCAAAAGATTGTTGCCATGATTTTCTTCGTGGATTGAGTGACCTTAGCTTTTCTCAGCAGTGCTTCGCCTGATTTGCACCACTCCATGGATTCCCTTAGCAAAGCTCTAAAAACTTGTGGGAACAAGTCATACGATGCTCCTTCTGAACTGAAGAGAGAAGTTGGGTCAACTACCTTGCACTGACCTTCGTCATGTGAAGCTTCTCGTGAATGATGCAAAAGATAGTTGTTATAGGAAGCCCCAACCTTGCTGAGATTTCTTTGAGCTTCAGCCATCATTGAAGAGTTCCTCCTCAACAAGAGGCATTTTCCTCAGTCAATCACTTCCACAGGCCGACCATCACGAGGATCATCTTCAATGCTCTCTCTTTCTAGATGAAACTGTTTAGCCCATTCCTTCATGGTGGAATATGAAGGAGAGGCTTCCCCATAAACACTACCCATTCACTGTTTGATAGCACTCAGAGAAAGCCTTTCTTTGGTGAAAAACTTTATCACAGTGCGGTACTCAATTTTTAACATTATAGCCACTTAGCATGTCACGTGTTAGTCAAACGGGAGCCTCCAACTGAATGACGCAGGTAGAGAGTTGAAACTGGTACACTAAGCTCCCCACAGTTGGTGCTATCTGTCACACATTTTAAAATTGCCGCAAATTTTGTATGCCAGGCTGGAAACTTTTGGAACCTACCTCACATGAGTGCTTAAAAAGTTATTAAACCATTAAATACATGTATCAGTGGAGGGGGGGGGGGGGAAGGAAAAGGCAATGATTCACTATATGACAGTGATCTAGAATCTAACTTGTAATATGGCTGGGATATGCCTGCTGCTGGTTTGATGCAGGAAGGTTGTTACTTCATTTTCAGAACAAGGCCCAAATGAAAACATGTCATCTAAATAGCAAACACAGAAAGAGAGCTGAGGATAAATGGTTGAAAATAAAAAGTATCTTCTAGGTGGTTTAAATAATGATTAGCCAAAAGTGGGGAGACATGACTCCCCATGGCCATACCTGTAATCTCTTTATTAACCTTATTTTATTTTTCCAAATAAAATATCCTGATGGTATAACAAACTTGAATATCATCACATACAGAAGACAAAGCATCAGCCAAGGGGATGTTAGTGAATAGAGCAATGGTATCAAAGGTGACTAAAATATCAGAAGCTTGTATGGACATATCACTGATTTTTCAAGAAAATGTGTAGGATGCTTGATAAGTGATCTAGACTGATATGTCTACTTAATACATGGGAAAGGAATTTAACCATTCTATATGTTTCACAATGGGTCTCATAGAATAGCCTTTATGACTTTTTAAAGACCAAACAAACAAAAGCCCTTCCAAATGAGTGTGCACTTTCTTCAATGTACTGTCATCCCAAATGGCAACTTCAAGGGGCTTATTCAACTATCTGATTTTGGTAGGGTTATAACTTATTTCTTGATAAATAGATGTATCTTGTAAAAGAAGGTATCTTCCTATCATAGTCATTTTTATTCATTACCACAATGGCTTTTCCTTTGCCTGCTTTTGAAATACATGTGGTTCTTTGTTTCAAGAAAAGTAATACGTGGAATTTAGTTATAAATAAATGAGAAGATGGTAACTTGTTTTTAAATAGTGAAGCAGTAACTTCAAAGCGTAGTTTGTTATCATTATCACTTGAAAGAACAGAAAGATTGCACTTGATATTATGCAAAAAAATTAAGATATGGAATGGTTTTAGCTAAAGAAACATCTATTCATCATTAGTGCTTGGGAAATTGTGACGGAATATTTGTTAGCAGCAATGGTAAGCTGTATTCCACGAGTGAAGAAGAGGACACAATTTGGAGTAGAGTGGATGACAAACAATATTAAACAGGAGCTATATGTGAAAAAGAGGCTATGGAAGAGATATAAGGAGACAGGTGAAGAGAAGATGCATGAAGAATATTAGACACAGGCCAGAAGAGTGACTAGTATGGTAAGGAAGGCGAAACTGGAATATGAGAAAAGATTGGCCCTTAGATCCAAGGAAAATCCTAGGGAATTTTTTAGCTATGTGGCCAGTAGGAGGAGAAATGACTGTGGAAGAATGACATTGAGGGATAAAAATGAGAATAGAGTGATTGATGCAGAGGACATAGTGGAATTGTTCAATGAACACTTTAATTGGAATATTTCATCCTGGAGGAGTCAATTTGAATACTAGAGGGATAGAGCAGGTTCGAGGTGCAGGAGGAGAGTGTTTTCCACGTACAGTACTCTGGATGTTAGTAAAGCTGTGGGACTGGATGGTATTTCACCATGAGTTTTGAGAGAATGTGCTAAGGAACTGACAGTGCCCTTGACCTGGCTTTTCAATGAAAGTCTGGCTGCGGGAAAGGTGTCCATGGAATGGAAGGAAGATAAGATAGTGTCATTGCATAAGGATGGTAGCAGACTGGAAGTGTCTAATTATAGGCCAGTTTGTGTGTCATCAGTAGTTAGTAAGATCTCGGAGAAAGTAGTGAGGAACCATATACAACATTGGACAGATGAGGGTAATGTTATCAGTGAGAATCAACATGGATTTGTGAAGGGGTGCTCTTGTTTTAGTAATATGATAAAGTTACAAGAGCATTAGATGAGGGAAAGGCATATACTGCCATTTTCCTAGACTCAGCAAAGGCATCTGACAGGGTGCCACATGATAAGCTGATATTCAAGTTGCAGCACATGGGTCTGGATGTCAGATTGGTCAACTGGATTCAGGATTGGCTGTCCGATAGGTATCAGAAAGTTGTGTATGGTGGAGCAATATCAAAGAGGCAGAAGGTTACAAGTGGGGTTCCACAGGGCTCAGTACTGGGACGTATATTGTTTAACCTTTATATCAATGACATTGTCCGTGGATTGCAAGGGGATATTCGGTTGTTTGCGGATGATGCGAAGCTGGGAAGGGTTATTAGTAATAGTGCGGATGTGGTAGCCCTGCAAGAGGATTTGAATAAGCTAGATAGATGGGCAAATGAATGGGGGTATCAGTTTAATGCAGCAAAATGTAAGGTCTTGAGGTTTGGGACACATTGATGGGACGCTGCATACTCTATGGGAGGAGTTAAACTGCAGGAAGTAGGAGAGACAAGAGATCTGGGTTTGATGATTGATAGAAACCTGAAATTTAGGGGACATATTGCAAAGGTAGTGAAGGTAATGCAGAGGATTGCTGCAATAATGAGAAGGACACTGACCTGCAGAGATAAAATGGTTATCATTCCGTTGTATAACTCTGATCAGACCACACTTAGACTATTGTTCTCAGATCTGGTCCCCAGGATTTGAAGGGGATAAATTAACTGTGAAAAGGGTACAAAGGCGGATAACAAAGATGGTGTCGGGACTGTACAATGTTAGTTATGAGGATCGGGTGAGGGAGTGTGGACTGCAGAGTTTGGTGGATAGAAGAAGGAGGGGTGATATGATTGAGACTTTTAAACTGTTGAGAGGTGGTTATAGGGGAATTCTTTCGCTTGGTTGAACAGCAGAAGATTATTTTTTGAGTGGTTTTGAGAGTGAAGTCTGCTAGAAGTTACGAAAGGAAACTGTGAGAAAGAGGGTGAGGAGTGGTTTCTTTGCATGGCGGGTGGTTGAACCATGGTATGCACTGCCTGATGGAGTGGTGAGAGCGAGAATGGTCAATGCATTTAAAGAGTGGTATGATAGACTTTGTGCTTCCTAGGAGGGGCCTCCCTCGATGAGTTTTGATAGACTTGTGTTTCTTAGAAAGGACCTCCCACAATGAGTCTTTTGACTCTATGGAGGCCTGAATAATAATAATAATAATAAAATATCAAAATTGTGTCCATTACCCAGCACACTAGTTTCCACATGGGTCAATGGGATCCATTTGTCAGTAAAAGTTTTCCAATAGTATATTTGTGCTGTCTTCAGAATAACAAATTATATTTTCGTAAATGCCTTCTAAAAAAAAGTGAGTTAATAATTGTTTCAAGACATGAAAAACAATATCTAGTAATTCAATATTTAGAGTAACAAAAATCACTCATTCAAGATCAGAACATTGTATAGTTAGATGCTAAATCTTTTTTAGCTACTAAAAGTGTCCTGTACCAAGGAAAAGCTCATGCAAATATAAATCTCATGAGCTGTTGGCAACTTAATGGTCACTTTAAATCTAGTAAACAAAGGAATAACTTTCATATTATGTTATTTTTTAAGGAAGAAAATCTGAGAACAGAATTTACCTCATAAACTGATAACTTCCTCAATTTGTCTGTTACTTTAGTAAATTACTTTCCATAAAGGATAATAGAGCCAATGTCATAGTAAGAAAGAGAAAGCATTATATATAGTAAATAACTATAATAAAATTAGACAAGATATTTCATAATAAAACTAATAGTATATCAATGTGGAACAAACAAGCAATTCAAACAGAATACAATGCAGATACAACCATTGGTCAACCAATAACAGCAGTGCTGTGTGCTAGAAGGATCATGTCAAATATATAATAAATCATTTCTAATATTTACACAGGATGAGAATTTTCCAAACTTTTGGGAGAGGTAATAAATCCAATGTAACAGGACTTCAGAACTTTCTTTGAAGAAATGTTCATATTCAAACCCAGTTCTACGAGAAGGCAAGCCTTGCTGCAAAGGATACAGTTCAGTTTCAATCCCATGTTGTGCATGACCAAACTTCAGAGATGCAATGGAGTATTTTTATTTTTTTGTCAGACTGCTGTCCTTTGGACACTGTATGGTCATCTCCTAAGGTTTTGAGAGTGAAGTCTGCTAGAAGAAAGTGTTAGGATCACAAACATCCATGCCCATGGCAGGATTCAAATCCATAGCCTGTGTACTGGAAAGAAAGTATGCTATCCAATTATTATTATCATTATGGCCTCCATGGAGTTGACAGACTCATTGTGGAAGGCTCATTCAACTGACAACATATTTATCATATAGAATCTTAAAATCCTTAACACCCCCTTGCATTAACAACACATTCTGGTAATGCAGTCCATTCACTGCCAAATCTACTCCTCACACCCTCTTCACCACACTTTTACATAACTTCTAGGAATGGCCTCTGGTTCTTCCCCTCTCACCTTCTACTCTTTTTATAATCCCCTCTGGATTAATCTGATAAAATCCTCTCACTAACTTAAATGTTTCTATCATATCGCCTCTCTTCCTCCTATCTACCAAACTCTGCAATCCACATTTCTTCTTCAACCTCTCTCCACAGCCAGCATTCCAAACTCCTGATATTGTCTTAATCACTTGTCTCTGGATCCTCTACAATGTTTCTACATCACATTGAAAACCAGGTGACCAGATCTGAGCATAATAGTCCAAGTGTGGTCTGACCAGTACCTTATATATACAGTGACACAACCACTTCCTTATTCTTACATGTTAGAATACTTCTTATCATTGCAGCACTACAATGTGCAGCCTTTGCAACACTAGCAATATGCCCTCTAAACTTCAGTCTACTGTGAACCATCACTCCCAAATCTCTAATCTCATCCACTTCCTGCAGTACAACACCATCGATATAGTGCACAGCCTTATATTTCTGCACTCCATAATGCAACACCTTGCACTTATTGATATTAAAACTGAAACCCCACTCTTTTGTCCAAGTAAAAAGTTTATTCAAATCTTCCTAAAGGGAATTAACAACAGCAGTGCTACTTATAATTCTTCCCAACTTTGCATCATTAGCAAATAACTGAAGATCCCCATCAGTACACCAGTACACATGATATATTGTTTACAAACAAGTTAAATAGCAGGAGCCCAAGAACAGAACCCTGGGGCATGCCAACCCCCCACTGGCCAAACTGGCCAACCAGGCCAGCAACTTCGTGCTGATGTTTACTAATTCTTTTTTTTTTTCAGAACAGCCTGTCTGTCCAAAGCATGTTACATAACATTCACAAAAAAGCTTGTAAACACTAGCCAGAGACAATGTTGAAAGTCTTTTATAATTGATATGATATTAGAAATTTTGTTGACAGGAAAATATATGGTTATTAGGTGAAACTTCAAGATTCTGTATAAGATCTGGCAATGCCAGAAATATATGGAATTAGCACTCTGTGTTCTAGTGAAGTATCCTCCTTACATAGTACTGTAGGGGTTGAATGTGAGAAGGATTGAAGCCATTTAATTCCATTCAAGTTTTGACGGTGAGAAGCACTTGTATTTTATTATATATTTGATATGATCATTCTAGCATGGTAATTGCTGTTATTGGTTAACTGACTGTATTTGCCTTGTTTTCTGTCTCCATGAATCACTTGTTTATTCCATACTGATGATGATGTACTGTTAGTTTTGGTTATGAAATATTTATGTTAATTTTTAGTTATTTACTATGTCTAACATGTTTTCTCCCTTGATTACTATATTATAGTTCTTATTGTGAATGGCAGGTGCCAGTCTCCCCTTTGACTTGACAAATGCTCATAGTTGAGCCCAATGTTTTATGATCAATAAAACTGTTTTTCACAAAGCAAAGTTTTATGTGTACAAAAGAACGTAAGAAAGAAAAAATGTTGTTTAAAACATTAAATGAATATTTAATGTTTTGGATTTGAAATGCAAGGGATCATTCACAGAAATGGATTCTCAGAGGCAGGCAGGCAAATCTCCTTCATCACAACATTTAAATATGAAACTGATTTGGGAAAGATATAATACAATATAATACTGGTACACTTTCTGAAGTGAATAAACCACTGATCTAATTTATATGTTATCTGAGAAAAGTCTTATAGCTGAACTAAGAGTCTCTTCTTTCAAGTGTGGGAAAAACCCAAAATATTAAAATGAGCTAAAAGATATTTTAAAATAGTGCCAGTGTAATTACTATAAAAATATTAAATAAGGTAACAAATGATAGAACAATGGGAGGAAATATTGAGGAGGAATGCAATCAGGAATGTATTTCAATAATTCAGAGAGAGCAATTATAAACCTGAAATGCAGAGAAGAATTCGGGTATTAATGCTTAATGTGAAGTTCGACTCCCAGATGGCTTGGATAGACTTCTCATCTTACTAATTTATAAAATAATGGAAATAAAAAAAAATAATGCAAGTATTATAGTATAATTTCCTAAATAAGAATTCTGGGAAAGACTTACACAAGCCTACATAATTAAAGGCTAAAACAAACGGTGGAAGAACAAGCTGCTAGTTAGATCAAAAAGGGATTTACTAAGACAGATATTCACACTTTGACACTTATAGTTTACTTTATGGCAAAAACTAGAAATATAATAAGGATTTCTTTTTTTTGCTCTTGAAAAAGCATATAACATCCCAATGGGGTGGGGAACTCTTCATAGCTTATAGTTAAGTTGTGAATTAGCTGTGAGATGCTCTGTTACTCATAATCTATATGAATGACATTAAGGAAAGTAATACTGAACCTGATGTTCAAACAGGAGATATTAAGCTTATTTCTTCACTCTGCACAGATGACATTATCCTCTACAGGAAAATAAAAATTAACCAATTTAAATATTTGCAATGATAAATCTGATAAGAAAATCAACAATAAAAGGACAAAAACTATGAAAATAAGCAGAGAAACAGAACAAATCAGCTGCATCCTTACAAGGGAACCTTGTGAGAATGCAGCTAATGTTGATGCTTCGATCTCAAATTTTTCTCAATTATATATATATATAGAACATGCTAAGTAGTATTTTGATAAAAAATTTAAGTTCATAGCCAAATGCAAGTATCTGGGGAAAAAAAGAAAAGAAAGAAAAGAAAAGACTGAAATGAATCTGTGAGAGAGGGATATCAATTAAGGACATATGAAGATCATATGTGAGATGCTTCAGAAAAAATTCACCAGAACTTTAAAGAAATATCTCTGAAATACTTTCAAACTCAGTAACAGACTGAGTCACTACCCTAAAGACAAATCCCCCCCCCCACTTTCTCTTGGTTCTAGGTGTATACAAGGTCTTGCAAGTTATCTTATTATGGGCTAAACTGGAAAATCTGCCAATGTTCATTTGGCAGATCTTCCAATCATAAGGAACCGTTGGCCAGAATTACGGTCAATTAGGTCTGGCAGATCATGCCTTTTGACACCTTGCACAGAATCAAACAACTACTTTTCTTCACCACAGTAAATATAATAACTTTTTTTAAATCAGCAGCAGATCTTAAAAATTAACCCAAACTTAATATAAAATAGTTGTGTAAAACTCTCCAAGATATGGAAAACATTTTTAGAACTCCTCCCTGCCAATAGCCAAGGTCACAAGTGCACACAGAGGGTACCTCCTCTTAGAACTTCAAGATTTCAGTCCAATTGAAAAAATTGTACACTGTTTACATGTAAATTACAATTCTCATATTGTATCTTCAATTCCTGAAGATGTCTTAGTGAGAGACAAAATATTGGTGTCTTTAAACCTTTAATTCATTTCAAGTACTGTCTTCATTCTATCTACCTTAATATGAGATTAAACCTTTTCATAAACTATGTAGGTCTACATCTGGGTGGAATGCAATCACAAATACACTCAAATACTAAAGACAGTATAAAAGTTATATAGCAAGTGCATTCCATATTAGGAGCTTAGATTGAATCCCAGATGACTGAAGTAAGGATCCAATTGTAGCCATCTATAATAAGAATGGATATAGGAATTATAGAGGGAACTCCTCATTGACCATCATAGGAAAGACCTCAGGAACACTTGAAAAAAAAAAAAAAATTGTTCATGACAAATTTGGGGAAGAAAAGCCAAGTTCAGGCCAAACAGATTCTCAAGATCATTTTTCCTGAAGGCAAAAGTGTGAAAAATACAGGATTATACAATAATGATCTCTAAGTTTTGCAGATCTTGGAAAGGCACATGAGAAGGTGCCAAGGGGAAAAACTGCACAAGTTGGCAAACTAATCTCTCTGATAATCAGAATATTAATAGAACCATGTGACATATGAAATAATTTACATACTTGATATTACTGAATACTTTGCAAATCACAAAAATAAACAATTAGCAAATTACCACTTCATAATAAAAATATAAGAAATGTTACTATAGTCAGGGACAAAGTGGCTGATGAGCAGGAAATGTTCAGACAGATAAGTTTGGCAAATGCAAATCTAATGATCATCATGGGAGATTTTAATTATAACAGTGTAAATTGAGTAGAGAAAATAACATACACTAGTAAAGGAACATAATTTTTGGAATTCTTGAGGGAAAAATATCTTAGGCAACATGGGACTCAAGAGTTTTAGATTTGGTCCTAGCATCGAAAGATATAACAGAGATGTCCTTTTCTTCCAGATGGTGAGGATAAACTGTTGTCATAACTTGGAGGCTGAATAGACAAGCAGAAGTATCAAGAGAAGGAATCTTGGAGAATTATAAGATGGGTGACTAATAATCAGCTTAGAAATCAGCTAGGAATAGTTTCCATGGTTGGAAGAATTGAAAGCAAGAGAGAAATGGTTTGGGGGTGGGGGGAAGGCTTGTGGGTAACAAAATTTAGTTGATAGGCAAAAAAGAGGGGACATGATAAAAACTTTTACGATATTAAAGAGGTTTTATAAAATTCATGCAAGTGAAATTTTTCAATATATGACAAATAGAGAACTAGGGCCATCCGTGAAAGTTGTGTAAGAGTGTGGTTAGTAGGAGGTGTGCAGATCAAATTTTTTTGCGTGGCGAGTGAGTGGAATAGATTGCCAGAATTGATTGTGAGTTCCCTGATAGTGAATGGATTCAAGGAGAGGTTGATAGGATTTGTGTGTATGATGGTTGATTTGGATCTACTGCAATGAGTCTCCAGACTCCATGGAGATGCCATAAATAATAATAAAATAATAATAACATCAGCAGTGCATGGGTGCTTGTGCAGAAATATTAATTGATAGCAAAGGCAAATTGCATTTCTCAAGTGAAAAAGACAACACGATTTGGCATAAAGTAGATGACTAAGAAATCAAACAGGAATTGCAGATGAAAAAGAGGTCATGAAAAAAAGAGAGAGAAACGGGGGGAGGGGGATAGTGAGAGAGATGGGCAGCAGCTGCTGCATGAAGAATATAAGATTCAAGCCAAAAAAGTAACTGGTATAATAAGAAAGAATAATGAATATGAGAAGAATCTAGTTCTGCAATTGAAAGGAAATCCTAAAGAAATTCTTTCCTTATGCAGCTAGTAGGAGGAGAAATGAATGTGAATAAATGCCACTTGTTAGAAATGGGTCAGGTAATCACCACAGATGATATAATGAAGCTGTTTAATGATCATTTTACTGGGGTACTGCATTCTGGAAAAGCAGATTTTATTCCTGGAGGAATGGGGAGGATTATATAGAAGTTCAAGAGGAGGAGAATATATTTCACATACTAAGTATTCTGGAAGTCAACGAGACAGTGAGACTGGATAGGATTTTGCCATGTATTGTTTTAAGAGAATGTGCTTGAGAAAATGCTCAAGAAGTAAAAGGCAGTTAATACGAGTGGTTGATAAAAGAAAGACATATATTGCCATTTTTTTGGATTTTGCAACAGCATTTGATGTACCACATGATAAATTGTATTTAAATTGAAGCAAATGAAGTTAAATATCAGGTTAGTGAATTGGATTGGAAATATTAGCTGTTCAATAGATATCAGAGTTGTGTATGGCATAGGTGGCCAACAGCAGGCCTGCGGGTGCATCACATTATGGGCCGCATGCAGCCCGTAATGTGATTTTGTGTGGCTCACGGCAAGATAAAAACTATATTAAATTATATGTATTATCAATTTATCTATTAGTTTCGACCATAGATATTCTGATTGATATACTACTTATATTCATTATTTCTGATGACGGAAACAATTTATATTCTCAACATGTAATCAAAATTGCTTTAAAAAGATTACTCAATTTATAAAATCTACTGCTTCTCTGTGAGAGTTGTAGTAGTGGAAGTGGTAGATTTCTATGTGCTCCAGAGTAATGCATCATTGAAAGTCACTTGCTCTGCTCTGGCTTTCAAGGCAATAACTTAAATAAAAATAAGTTTATTTTTATTTAAGTTCTGTCTAAAAGTGTGTGGCCGGTGACGCTACCACTCATACATTGGCCCTCGTATAGAATGAAGTTGGCCACGCCTGGCGTATGGGATGGGGGAACAGTAAGGAAAGTCACAAATGGTGTGATACAGGGCTGGAACCTTTACTATTTAAACTTTGTCAGCGATATTCGGTTGTTCACAGTTAATGTGAAGTTAGAAGGGTTATTAATAATAGTGCCAATGTAGTTGGAACTAAATTTATTATAGTCTAACCAAGTGGAAAATAAACTTCCAACATCTTTCTCTAAATCCAAAGCAATTTAATAATAAGGTGGTACACCTTTTGCAACTTGTATAAGCAAATACGACCTCTCCATTGCTTCTGACTTAGTATCACCACTTCTGGGTCTGCCTCCCACTGACGAGACCTCAATAAAGGTTGAAATCGGTCTGGGTAGTAGCCCTTCCCTTAATGCATAGCATTATACATGTCCGCAAGGAGATGTGCTTTGCATTATGGGAGATACTGAGACAGGAGTGATGAGATTTTGGTCCACCTTTACTACAAGTTTCTTCAGTCCTGAAGATACTTCAGGTGCAAACTTTGTTTGCTTACACTTGGATAATGGATTAAGCCAATGTAGTTAGTGGCCCTAAGAAGGATTGAATAAGCTGGATATGTGGGCAATGAATGGGAATATCAGTTTATTTCATCATATAATGCAACTAAATGTAAGGGTTTGATATTTTGGATCCTCTGATGGGTGGTTACATACTTTTAGTGGAACTATACTAGAGGAGGAGTGGAGAAGGCAAGAGATCTTAGCATGATGATTGATAAAAATTTGAAGTTAAGGGGACATATTTAGGATATTGCATTATGGGATACTGAGGCAACTGATGTGAAGTCATTAACCTCTGTACATACGAGTAACCCAATCGTGAAGTCACTTTGCATGCAAACTGATTGCTTACACTTCGATAAAGGATAAAACCAAGAATATAATTTCTTGGCACCTTTAGCCACCTCACCGGCCATTATGGACCCCTATCCGTATCCCTCATACAATTCATATCCATCATATATTTCAATGTAAATTCAATGGTATTACAATTTTAATATGCACTTCACATCCATGGTAACTGGGACGTATATATACATCCTGGCCGGTAGCGTGGTTAATTCATGACTTCTTGTTTAAGTATTGCTTAAATTGAATTTATGAAGCTTAGAAGTATATTTAACTACATTAGCTGATGAGTACATTGATAGTGAAATAATTACCATATTTTTTAAATTTATTTTGTTTCTTTCCTCTTGGGAGATTCTTTTAATTAGGCATTTATTTTCAACACAATAATTAAAAACATCAATGAATTAGATAAATAAGATAATTAAAAAAATTTCTTTGCAAGTTATCACAGGAGAGAGAGAAAAACCAATAACACGAATGTCAGAATTCCACTGTCTCCTAAGTAGCTACTTCATGATATAACTAGGCTGCTTAATATGTTACAATATCATTACAAACCGTCTCACAGATCTTAGTTTTAATTATCACTATTCTCTGAATAAAAAATCGTATTAAACAGCATCAAACTTGCTGTAGTCTTTGGACTTAGTAATCATGTTTTATTATAGTCCGGCTCTTATTATTTTAAATTACTACATTTAAAATAATATACACTGCTATTTAAGTTCAGCAATTCATGAAACTTTCTAGTGCTAGTAACTAATTATGTTTGTTAAACAACTTAAAATTAACCTGATCCACCTCTCAACGAATGCAATTAAAAACCACATTCCTTCCTATTTTAAATTGAGTTCCTTAAATCGCTAAATTGTATTTTACGCCCCCTTCTGGCAATATACATATAGGCAGCTTTCGGCGCCAATTAACATGTTCTCATTTTTATTAAAGTATACACAGTACAGGTAACCCTCTTATAACGCGGTACTTATACAACGCGGTCTAAAATTGTAGTAACCCTTGTTGAACGCGGTATTCATACAACACGGTTCCGATAAAAACACGGTCTACAAATTGTAGTAACCCTTTATCTTTTCATATGTTTTTCATCGCGCGACATAAAAATCAAATTTTATCTTCGTTAAATTTCTGTCTGCCTGTATTCCGCATGTAATTATAAATAGCGAATTTATATTAGGAGAAATACCCTTTAGCACCCATGTACCTCAATTGTTTTGAAGTAGATGGGGAGAAAATGGAAGCAGTTAACAATTTTGTGCCCCTAGGATCCCAAATTGATAAAGATGGTTATTGTACCGAAGAAGAAGTTAGAAGAAGATTATACTCGGAAAAAAAGCAATGACAAATTTAAGCAAGATCTTTAAAGATAAAGATATTAGCCTCACAACAAAATCAGAATCGTGAAAGCAATGGTATTCCCTGTCGTGCTGTATGGATGTGAAAGTTGGACCCTGAGAAAGAGTGAAAGAAGGAAGATAGATGCATTTGAATTATGGGTTTGGAGATGCTTACTAAGAATACTATGGACTGCAAAGCAAACCAATAAATCAGTGATAGATAGAATAAAGCCAGATTGCTCCCTTGAAGCTATGATTATCAAGCAAAAATTGTCATACTTCGGACATATTATGCGAGCAAATGACAGTCCGGAGAAAATGATGGTGCTTGCTAAAGTTGATGGAAGCAGAAGAAGAGGGAGACCAAGAATTAGATGGGTGAATGGAGTTAAAGAAGAAACTGGAGTGCGCTTGGAGGTTCTGAAAGACATGGTCAAGGACAGATCGGAATGGAGAGTGTATGTTCGTGGAGTCCCCAGGAATCGGAAACGACTCGACGGATCATAACACACCTCAATTATTTAACATATAAAACGTTTATTGTTGAAAATTTTCCTCGTTTCTGCCAGGAAAGTGTTAAAATCATAAGTGTGTTCATCTCAAGCTGAGCACTTTATTTTCTGGTGAGTTACATACAACATGTAATGCTTGCCTTTTTGTGTAAAAATTATTTTTATAGTAATGGCCACAAACTGCAACGAAAGGGAAAAACCAACATTGAAAACAAAATTAATTTCTCTCGAAGAAAAATATTCAAAATCTTGGATCGGTTGAAAAATGGAGAAAAACCAGAAGTTTTTTGCACGGACTTTGAATTTAAATGAATCAACAATTCGAACAATCAAACAAAATGAACATAAAATCCGAGAAAGTGTTTATTGCTTGGTCAACGATAAGTGCAAAGCACGTTGCTCGTGTACGCGATATTCTAATGGAAAAATGGAGAAATCGCTAATGATTTCGATAGAAGATTGCACCTCAAAAGAAAATTCCTATGGGTGGAAATCTTATTAAAACAAAAAACAAAGTTTATAAACATTTATAGTGCAGACCAGGTGTATATAATGCGGATGAACCAGGGTTATATTGGAAAAAAGTGCAAAATCGCAAAAATACACGAAAAATGAAAGATCAGCTCCTGGATTCAAAGTTTCCAAAGATAGAATTACTCTACTGTTTTGTAGTAATGCATCAAGTGATTACATGACAAAACCAGTGTTTAGTAACCAATCCTCAAATTCTCGTGGTAGAAAGATTAAAATATGCACTATTTTATTTTGCCTAAAACATTTATGCATTATGTGCAATGAAGTTTAAGTTCAATTTGTAATTTTTATACTATGTATTTCTTTCATAGTTTATGTTTTCTTAACTTACATGAATTACCTGAATTAAATAAAAATATTTTTTGTTGGATATGTCATTGTTGTTTATATAATTTAAAAAACAAAAACGATTTCGGAACATAACCCTACTTTTTCTATGTCATTTGAGACTCGCATAACGCGATTTATTTAACGTGGCATTTCTGGGAACCTAACATCCGCGTTATACGAGGGTTATCTGTACTTTTAAAATTTCTATCTAATACTAATAGATAAATGTAGATGTAAATACTTTAATATTTTAAATGATTAATTATATTTATAAGAATCGGTAGAATAATAAATTGCATTGATAAGTGTACCTAAGTAATACAAATAACACATTTGTAACAATAGTGCCAATAACCCATGAAACAAACGCCTTCTCAACACATTCTAGTGGACGTTGTGCCATTTGCTAGGTTGGAAAGACCCAGGATGGTTTTTGGTTTCCTTTCCAAAATTTGCCTTTCTAAATTTTGTTTCAATCTGACCATTTGCAGTGGCACAAAACAGACAAGAAATACTCAAAAACATATTCATCACTCTTTTCTGCTAGATGAAATATAATAAAATTTAGGATATAGCATGAACACAAAATGATGCCACGTGGATTTAAATCAGCACATTTTTATTGGCAAAATCTGAAAGAGAATTCGAAATTAGATATATAAATCTGTACCTGTTAGTGAAATTTAATAAAATAAAATTAAAATTAAATGAAATTAAATAAGGCCTGTGTAGCCCAGTGGAAGAAGTGCTTGCACCCTCTGGCTAAGCTGCCTGAAGTTAGACTTAAGTTCAAGTCTGGTTGCAGATTGAAGGAACTTTTTCTAAGCCTTTATTCTACCGGTTTCCGAGTTAGTCACAGGAAACACATCGTGTTAGGGTTAGGTACCAAGAGATGGCAGTACATGTCTGCACGTCTCTTCATCGGTTGCTGCTCACAATTAGTGATAGTCACGGACCAGCTATCTCTGATTGGCTACCAGTGGATATTTAACTGTCTGCTCAATCTCTAAAAGCTAGATAGGGCTAAAAAGACCTCGCCTACTCCCTATAAGGGAATAAAAGGAGTTAGCGGGGGAGGGGGGTTAAATTAAATATTAAAACTTTACAGAAATTTATTTTTTCATTTTTTTATTAAAACTTTTTAAATAATTATATTTTTGTTTCAAGTGAATTATTTGTAGTCACAAAATCAAGCGAAATAAAATGTACAGGTGTAAAGCAGAGTAGAATACAGCATTGCATAAGATTTTAAAATAATATATGTCCTAATCTAGTGGCTATGAGCTTCGCAACCATATGCCTGTTCGATTCCTGTCGACGACGTGAGGAGCTCAAGGATCTTCCTCAGCCATAACTTCGTTATGGCTGAGGAAGATCCTTACGTCCTCAGGGCATGGCAGCAGGGTTTTTTCCCCCAGTTTATCTGGGGTTTTCATCCTGCAAGCAGGCAAACCGGCCCCATGAACACACAGGCTACAGTCATAGGATACCTCCAGGAATAAGGAGCATCCAACCTATTCTGTAGGATTTCGGTTCCGAATGCCTACACGGTAAAAAGTGTAGGTCTGCGCATGGGCGTAAAGTAGGATAGGATGGGATATGTCCTAATAAAAAATAATGTCCTAATGTCCTCAATAAAATATACGTCACTTTTATTTTATGTTATTTTTATTTTATTTATTTTTCCCAACAAAGTCACTAGATCGAATCCTTTGAGTTTTATTTTATTTTATTAATCCTTTGAATGTTTTTATTTGTATACCTTCCTACATGGTATAGGAAAGTTTGTAGTTACTGCTATGTATAGGAAAGTTAGTACATTACTGCTATGGCGTTCCAAGATTTTGTTTTCCCATATTTATTAATTTCATATATTTTTGTATTTTTACTTGTCTTTTACATAATTTGGAAACCTTGCTCTAGAGAAGACCAAATATGAAACATTTTCAAGCCACTTTAGGCCTTTAACACTTTCATTGCCAAGTTGAAAATTGGAATTTCGTGTGGTGGCCAAATTTTTTATATTTTTTTATTTAGTTAGCGACGTCAACGCGATAACGCGTGATCGGCCGTTTGGTGAGAACTCGCATTGCGCGATATCGCGTGATTGGCAATGAACGTGTTAATAAGCAGGATGGTGGTCTCACACCTGGTGATAAACATCTACTAACTAAAGACAGTCAAGAATATTCATGCTCACTGCATGATTCAAACTCGCAGCCAGCTGTTGGAGAGGGAGTATATGCTCACCACTCGGCCAAGCGGTCTAGTAGGTGAACGGTATTATTATGTTGCAAAATTGTAACGATTCTCACGAAAACAAGAGATAAATCGACAATAAAATTTTCCATAAGGATAAACAATTTCATTCTGTATGCATGAATTTCATTTTCGTCATCAATTTCGTAAAATGCACTCCTCAAGGGGTGTTCAGGTTACAATGACAGCACAACATGATTAAGTTTACATTATTAACAATTTGATGATAAGGAGGTTACCGAATCAGTTGATATAGTGGAATTACTGAGCGAGCACTTTGCAAGAGTATATCATCCAGGTGGCCATATTGCAGGAATGAAGGAACCAACAGCTTATACGGGAATTGTGGTGAATGAAGTGGAGGTGAATAGTCTATTACAAAACATTAATGTGAATACATCTGTGGGATTAGATGTTATACCAGCTCGTGTCGTACGTGAAGCGGCTAAAGAATTGTCAGTGCCCTTGGCCATTTTGTTTAATTTGAGTCTCGGGTCTGGGTTAGTCCCGAGTGGGTGGAAAGAGGGTAAAATAGTTCCACTGCATAAAAGAGGTCCCAAGACTGCTGTTGCAAATTACTGACCAATCAACATATCAGGAGTCGTTATCAAGGTCTTGGAAAAAGTAGTCAAGAGGAAAATACAGGAATGATTGGATGAAAATGGGATACTGTATGGGGGACAGCATGGTTTTGTGAAGGGTAGATCATGCCTCAGTAACTTGCTCACGTTTTATAACACAGTGACGGCTGAACTGGATAAGGATAATGGGCTTACAGTGATACTGCTGGACCTTGCTAAGGCATTTGGTAGGATTCCACATGGAATTCTCATCAGTAAACTGCAGAATATGGGGATGGATATATGGTTGATGGAGAGATATCAGAGAGTGGTGTATTCAGGAGTAGAGTCCAAAAGACGGCCTGTGGTAACTAGTGGTGTGACGCAGGGTTCTGATCTTGGACCACTACCATTTAATTTGTTCATTAACGATATAGGAAAGGATTGAGAGGAACTGTTCATTTGTTTGCTGATGATACAAAGTTGGGTGGAGCAATAGTGAGTGCACAGGATGTCAAAATTTTGCGGGATGATTTGAATAGTTTGGAGGACTGGGCTAAAGAGAATGGATGTCAATTCAATGTGGCTAAATGTAATTATAATTACATTTAGATTAGCATCAGTGTACCACATTGGTGGAAATTGGTGGAACTGTACTCCAGGAGATTGATGAGGCCAGGGACTTGGGGGTGTTGGTGGATAGGGAGATGAAGTTTAGGGGGCACGTTGCAAAAGTGACTAAAACAGCTCATCAAATCACTTGGTTACTAAAGAATACTTTGACGAGCGGAGACAAGCAAGTTATTGTTCCTCTGTATCGAGCCTTGATAAGACCCCATCTTGATTACTGTGCCCAGATTTGGGCACCAAGGTTTCTTCTTGATGAAGAAAAGGTGGAGAGGATCCAGAGGAGAGTGACGAAGATGATAGCAGGTCTATGGAATGAACCTTATGAGAACAGGTTGAAGATTGGTGGGTTGCAGAAATTGGTTGATAGGCGGAAAAGGGTGATAATAGAGACAATCAAATTGCTGAAGGGTTTCTATAAGATTAATTCAGAGGATATTTTTGAGAACAGGACTGGTGGTGTGAGGACTAGGGGCCATCAATTGAAACTGGGCAAGAGTGTGGTTAACAAGGGTGTTAGAGCCAGGTTTTTTACTTGGAGAGAGTGGTGGAGTGGAATAAGCAGCCAGAGTCTGTTGTGGGTGCCATGAATGTGAATGAGTTCAAGGCGAAGTATGATAGATACTGTGTGAATGTTGAATCAAACACCTGTTTTGCTAACCTTTCCTCACCGATTTAAGTGGCCATACAATCTTATGTTATCTCTGCATATGCATTCTTGAATATTAATAATATCAAGTTCCTTTCTAATATCTGCATTTTTAATATGATTCTGCCATTGATTCCATCTGTTCACTCTCGTAATTTTTCTCGGACCCTCATATCTTTGGTCTATAGTCTATGATCGAGTACTTCATTTCTGACCCACCTCTCATATCCATAATTTAAAACTGATTTGAACATTGTTTTGTATACTACTAGTTTGGTGTGTTTGTTAATTTCTCTTTTATTACATATACGTTTATTCAACTGGCTACCCAC
Source organism: Typopeltis vanoorti (assembly GCF_054136105.1). NCBI lineage: Eukaryota > Metazoa > Arthropoda > Arachnida > Uropygi > Thelyphonidae > Typopeltis > Typopeltis vanoorti. Next base: position 60,486,991 of record NC_143569.1, read on the forward strand.
CATACCAGCTTTGCTTATTCTGTTGTCTATTTCTAGATTTAACTTGCCAACTTCACTAAAATCTGTGCCTAAATAGCTGAAATATTTCATTTCTTCTACAGGCTCTCATTCTGAATTTAGTTGGCTTGTTTAATACTTCTGGCCATTTTCATAGTTTTGGAAATCTTTTTATTGCTTATTTTGATGCCAAATTTGTTACAGCTGTCATTCAATTAAATTAGAGAATCCTGGATAATTGCATTAGGTGAGTTTAAAAGTACAATATCATCTGCATAAAGTAAAGATCCCACACATGATAAACAAATTACCTTTTGAATACAGAAACCTTACAAACTACAATAGCCTGAAAAGAGCTCTAAGGACATACTATGAACAAGAAACACGCACCCAAAATACCATACAAACTTAATGAAACACAATATATTCGTTTCAGGCTTCCAGTTCAGCGACGCATCAGTACATTCCAAGTTATTGTGTGTGTGTGTGTGTGTGTGTGTGTGTGTGTGTGTGTGTGTGTGTGTGTGTGTGTGTGTGTGTGTGTGTGTGTGTGTGTGTGTGTGTGTGTGTGTGTGTGTGTGTGTGTGTGTGTGTGTGTGTGTGTGTGCGCGCGCGAATTTCGAATTTCTCAATCATAGATTTCGTAGCTTCCCAACACAGCAAAAAAAAAAACAATAAATAATAATCAACTGGTGTCATCCTTAGATAAGCTTACATATAAGCTTCGAGGATAAAAGCAGAGAAAGTAGTTCTCATCCAAGATGTGTAGATGTATTATATGTAATCGAGTGCATGTAATGTATGTATTATATGTAAAAAAATGTATGTAAAGTAAGTATCATATGTATACAAATGTAAGTAATGTATCATATGTAAACAAATGTAAGTAATGTATTATATGTAATTAAATGTATGTAATAAATGTCAAAAGTATGCAATATAGAGTGATTATATCCATTGATATTTTATATATAAAGTGTAAAATTGCAAAGAAACATCTGTAATAATCATCATTATGAATATTATAATAATATATGTTGTAAACAGTTATTGGTATTATTATTATTTAAAAAAAAAAACTTTAAGTACGAGAAAATATTTGTTATGCATAATTGTCTTCATATAATATATGTAATTTATCTGAGAAATAATAAAAAATAAAATAAATAAAATTATTTAACGCCTGCACGGAGTCCAAGGGACTCATCGAGGAAGGGCACCTACTTTGCTACTCTGTCTCCATCCCCTCAATCCACCAACTGCAACGAATCGCAACTACTTTCATCATCCAGACCAATTCCATCTACCACCAACCCCTACTTTTTACAGCCAATCACAAACATCCATGCCCACGGCAGGATTCGAACTCGCAGTCGTTTGGCCGGAGAACGGATACGCTAACCATTCGGCCAATCAGACTGGTTGGTTGACCGAGTCAGGCTTAATGCCACCTTTTTTTCATAATATGATCCATATAGATGATGATGAAGAAGAGTGAAGATAATCTGCATCCTTGTCTCATCCATGATTTTACATCAAACCATCTTCCTGTATTTCCTTCAATTCTAACCGCTGATTTACAATTTAAATACAGAGTGCGTTATTTCTCTCTCTATAATGTTCCATTTACCCCATATGAATTTCATTTACTTGTATGTAAACAGTTATAAAGGGGGAAAGCAGTGTTTCTTATTTGGCGTAATGCTGAGAGCGTTAAATAACTTTAGTTGTCACATGTTAATTTATATACTTGTAATAATGACAAGAGAGCAGACCGAACACTTTTTTTTTTTTTTTTTTTTGCTGCCAATGGATAACAAATCCTAGTAAACCTATTGACCATTGATTCTGATTCTACTGGGTTTATGTATACTTAATGAAATGTCAACACTAGAACATCAAATAAATATCAAATTGCATACTTAAAAAAATCCCACAACTGAAATGTTGTAAATGTTACAATTGTGGTATGTTAACCAGACAATGCGCCATTGGGTTGCATTTCAGTTGTTCTATTGACAGGATTTTCTGAACAATAATATGTACTGCCATCATGCAAAAAATGCAGATACAGAAGATAAATTCTTGTACGACGACGCTTGGTTCTTAAAAACTTCACTTGAATCTCCGATGGTATTGCAAATATCAGCCAAGTCATCTCATTGAGGATTTACTTACGCTAAGGGTTATGATTCCTCGCCTTGCCTATAGAAGAACATGATTTTTGGGATTCGAACCCATGTGTTTCCAACCAAAGGCTTCGTCTATGCCGACTGACAGACGGGGATGGCAACACTTCGCGTAGATAAAGTAAAATTATCAAAGCACCAAGGTTTAACCAGGCATCATAGGGAGCTCGGATAATTCATCCTTGCATTTTTGATACAGTCATACAGAAATCTAATAAAGTTCTCATAATATTCATCCGGGTTACCAATTTCTCAGATGCTATTCTCTGCGGAAAACTGAAAGAAAATATTTCTTATTCAAGAAAACAATCTGGAGGGTAAGGTTTGATTGGAAAAGTAAGTTCTTGAGATATTTCACAGGACGAAAAGGATGTGACAAACACTTTCTTGGTTTTTCTTTCTTGTACTCTGTGCAGTTGCAAAAAAAGTTACCATTCTGCATTGTACTAAGGAGGATGCACCGTGTATAGAATACCCTTGAGGCACTGTTAAATATAATCTGTTTTCAGTATATGGAAAATCAGTTTACACATGTTCTTTCAGTACACTTTTAAAAAATTAATTGAAAACCGCCATTGATGAATCACGTTGAATGATTATAATAAAGGAAATAGGCTTAATCATTTTCAAAAATTAAGTTTGTGAAATCCAATAAACTTGGATTTCACAAACTTAATTTTTGAAAATGATTAAGCCTATTTCCTTTATTATAATCATTCAACGTGATTCATCAATGGCGGTTTTGTTTGTTTTTCAAAGAGAAAAACTCTAGACTTTCTTGGTAGAAGAACTGTTTCATTTCCGTTTGAGATCGAGAGATTGATTGAGACTCTTTTTGACACATAGTGTAAGAGTCATTGAAATAAAAAAGTATACAAGTCAGAAATAAAATATGTATATTGTTACTCAAATTCGGTATGCTTGTACTATTGAATTTTTTTTTTCTCTATGCGAGGAACAACGGTGGTACTAGATGAGGAAATAAATGATTATGCATTTGACCTCTTCCAAAATAGAGCTGCCTTCATTTCATCTTTATAGTTCAGAAAATGTGAAAATCACATCTGAAGAAATTAGAATCATAGGAAGATATCTCATTCAAACCACATTAGTTCAACTTTGTTACTATACATTTTCTCAATATCATCACTTAATGGTGTCAAATGATCTGGAACGATCAAGCAAAAGAGAATGTTACAAGCAAAAGAGAATGTGTTAACATGATGTCCTTACTCTATGTTTTAAATGCTATTTTGTAGGTCGCAGATAAGATAAATATGTCCAGAATATGCTTGTGATGAAAAAATAAAATAAAAGATGACAAAAAAAAAAAAACCTCGTCATCTGCAAGAGTATGGTGAGGAATCTAAACATACTGTTGTATCTGAGGTGCAGAATTTTGCGCACCATGTATGCATTGCTTTTCTGTCCAAATAATCTTCACAACACATTGGCTTCATACGAATACAAATGTCATCTTGTATTGTTCCTTTTACCTAACATAGTTTGACTCGAATTCACACACCGTCTATTGTATCTATACTAATATTTCACGAATAACTCTTGTATTGACAGCTTTCTTTTATACACGTTATTTTACTCTGTAAGGCTGCATTGATGGCCATGCTCATTATGGATATAGCAATTATTCATTTTTTATTTGAAATCATTACGAGTTAACGGTCCATGCTAATGAATGTAGTTACAATTAATAGTCTTCTAAATATTGTAGACTTTAAATACCACTTGCTCTTACGATTTCTATGCAACGTGAAGCCTATCGATATGAGGGATTCTTCAAAGATTCTTCAAAGAATCCCTCATATTGATAGGCTCTTAATTTCGATATATTTAGTGCAAAAAGTGATGGAGAACGACTTTAAATCTCTTAGGGTTAATCACCTTGTCATGATTAACTGGTTGAACTAAAGAGTTTACCAGTAGCATATATTAGTTAGCTATTTAGTTTCAACCGTTTAACCGAAGAGTTCTAAGAGGCTGATTTAGTTAACTTTATAAATGTAATTATCATAAAGTTATACATATAATTAAAAACATTAATATATTATTATTTCGCAAAGAATTGTCATTGATAACAGGCGCCATCTATGAATCCACCTCACAAATTTTTGTTTGATATTATTATATATTCTTTATTTTTATAAAATTTAAACTTGAGAACTTATTCTACCTTATTTAATTTTTAAGCCAAACAATCTCTGAATAAAGATTTTGCTTATTCAATTTTGTTTAGTTATCTCATATTTTAATGATTGTATATAACAGAATTTCGTATAATATACATTCCAGCTTTAAAAGTTCTGTAATTAAACAAGTTTGGCTATGCTGAATAAAGAATAAAAAAGCATGTGGTAGTGTGATAAACCTAAATATATGACACGATTACGTTTCTTTGAGAATACTACTTAGAATTCTCTTCTAACATAGATATTTATTTCTTCTTACATAATCAACAATGGGTTAAAAAAAAAAACTTTCTCATATTACTTTTTTCATGCAGTGAAGTACTTATTATAGTGCTGCCATCTGGCTGATAATAAGAACACTATTATAATATAGACATTACCATCATACAACTATAATATGACACATAAGAGAACCGTGGAACAAGTAGAAATCTACTTTCAGAAATAATTAGTGTAAGGATCATATATACTCAGACTCCCGAACCTATCAAAGAAATTTTTAATAATCAGTAATACTTAAACTTTTTACTAAATTGACAAGAATAAAAACAGTTTTGTTTATCTCTCTTTCGACTAAAGGTGAGTTTAGCCGGTCTCATACTGAAGTAGAGTTTTTTTTTCAGCCTGAAACTCGGGTTTTTCGTCCCTCAGAACAGGCAAAACGGCCCCGTGCATCTCCAGACTCCTGGAATAGCATTGAGCGACCTATTCAGTGGGATTTCCAGTTTCAAATCGTAACAGGCCACTAGGCCTAATACGTAAATGGAGGAAGATTAAGATATAAAGAAGTGTTTCTTAATTTATCCATGGATATGCAGTGTAAATGTAATCCTTCTGGATGAAATACGTAATAAGGTAAAGATATCACAGTTCTTATTTTTGGCACTCCATAATATAACATTTTGATTAAGTTGAGTGATTACTTAAACAAAAAATATGATTTAAATCAATTTAAAGACTCAATGGGGTGGAAAATACCTAGAAGAATTTTACCTAGAATTCGTTACATGCTTAAATAAAGATTTAAATAAATTTAAATAAATAAATCTCGCATAAATAAAGATTGATAAACACGAAATCCGACTTTCTTTAGTAGTAAAAACTGACTGATAAATCTAAAAAAATAGTTAGAAAAGCTTTGATAGTAAAATTTAGAATAGAAAAATGTGCGGTGAAACTAACTTTTCAAATATCATTCACTTATTGATTCTTTTTTTTAGTTCCAACGATTTTATAATTAATTACATGTTGGTACATTTCATCATTAAGGATCGCTAAAATGTGCAATCTATTTCTCATCATAGTTTTCTCTTCTTTCTGTCTATGTTAAAAGTAATTAATACTTATCTTTGATCATTTTTCTTTACAGTGTCTAAAATAATAAGAAAATAGTGAAACTCTGTCATTTTTAAGAACATGGAAAAGGATCAAAAACGAATAGGAAACGATATTATTATTTTAGATATTGTGTGAAAAAAAATAAAAAATAAATAAAAATTCAATCAGCTACTATACGTCTGCCCACAGTAGAGAGAACCGTAGTTGGCAGAGTGCCAAGAAGAGTCAATTCATGTTGAAGGAGAGAAAAGAATAAGGGATATACGAATTCATCACCAACACGCGAAATCACGTGCTTACACTTAAAATTTTCCAACTGTTATATACAAGCAAAATCGTCACTACGCTAAAAAACTAGAATTTTCATAAATGAAAAGCTAATTTTCCGACGTTTAATAATAAACATCCACCCCACGAATCGGATTGATTACCCTAATATCGGAATGGATTTTCCTTCTTCTGACATGCGCAGAAGTGTCGAGGGTTCTCTCATCTACGGTCGAACTATAATTGGGAAAGGAATGACTAATTCTACTTGAAAACACCTTCGAAATGGATCGTGACTTGACCTTCTTCTGTTTGGTGTTAACTTTCTTGGCGCATTCTAAAGAACGAACATCTGTTTACGTGAGTTTGAATTTTCCTGAGCATTAACAGTAACATTTTCACCAAACGAAAATCGAGTTATTTCATGTCTGGTGAAAGAATAAAAAGAATTTTTCTCCATCCTGAAAACTTTAGCTTTGTCTTCGGACGAAAATCCGATTTTCTGGAAATAATAAACTCTCCACCTCTGTATGAGACCAGCTAAATCACCATTTCAATGAGGACACCCGAAAAAAAAGTTGTACTACAGAACTACAGAGATTCCACTTCTTATTTATAATTTAAAAAAAGAAATAAATCCTCTGAGGCATTTTTATTCAAAAGGAGTCGGTAGAGTTTCTTTAAGTCCTACCAAATTTTTTTAAGACAAACAGATTTCGATTATTCACTGATAGTGAGTCCAGGCTATCAGTGAATCAAGGCTTTCAAGAATGCGAGAGAACGAGAACGTAGCGTAGACAACTGCGCTGGTCGTAAATCCTAGTTGGCGACTATAATCAAACCTATAATACACTTCCTTCGTGTAATGTAGGGCAGCGGATGTAAACGTCATATCTATAGAGTTACAAAGGCACATATTTTTCTAACATAAAATAATCAATTAAACATTAATAATATACAGGGTGGTTCAAAATTCCACGTACAAATTTTGCGGGGAGGTAGAGAACATCAAAATCAACCATATCACATAGGAATAGGAAAGCATGACCGGAAACGCCACCCGAAAGTGATAGGTGGCGCTGTTCGCCAGCGCTTCAGGTGCAATTGGGGCTTCCTCATTGAAGCTTTCGACGTCGTACGAAGGACGTGCGTCGTTTGACGAACGCTGAGATGGCAGACATGCACCTCGTTTACCATATTATGTATCCAACTCCTATTGAACGGTTCAGTCACGCCTAATCAAGTTTTTTACACTATTTACTGCTTTGTGTTATTTCTGTATCTTTGTGTCCCTGTTAGTACCTTCCGGTGGCGTTTCCGGTTATGCTTTCGTATATGTATGAATATGGTTGATTTTGATGCTTTCTATCTCCCCTCAAAGTTTGTATGTGGAATTTTGAACCACCCTCAATATTTACAAGTTTTGATAGCTTTCTAAACATAATTAATAGATACAATTGAAGAAAATTTGAAAATTATTACTTTGCAACAAAATCTACTAATAGAATGAAGAGTGGATAGGGAAATACACTCTACATTAGCATTCAAGGCAGGAGACGGTTCTGGGATGTGTAGAACTGCTATGCTCTTCCAACCATTTTCCCACCTTCATTTATTTATTTTATAACATTATCCTTATCTCACTGAATTGCAACGTTTTTATCCTGAACGCCTACATCTCTTGTCGGACTGTATTGTTCTCTTAGGTGTGGTAGGCATGCATGCATCGTTACGCAAACATCAAGACGAACCGCAGCATTTGTCCTCTTTATTAAAAGACTTTCAGCTGGTTTTTTTTAGGACATAACAAATCTGTGTAGGAGCCTTAAATCATAAAGATAAAATACGCTTTTTCAAGCTCCCATGTGACCTTAATCATACTTATACTTGTTTGTATTTATTGTTGGTTAGCAGTACCATTGTCATACCAGTCAACCTATTGCCATTGATAGATTCCAAATCTATTCACGACCTGTATACATCATTTCCTGTTACTATTAGATATTAGATTTTTAGTGGTTTCAAAGCACACGCGCGCGCGCACACACACACACACATAGGTAGATGTAGTTTCGAATGCACTTTGCTGATTTCAATGGATATCTCGGAACCGAACGAACCCTGTTTAAGAAATAATCACAAGAGTTTAAATTAGTTTAAATCGGAGTTGAAGGGTGGTCATGGATACCGACAGTGTTAAAAACTGAAGAAATATGTACGAAATTATGCGGTCCTAAAATATGTGTGAGAAATTAGGCAGCCCTGAAATATTATGGCTGTTCTCCTAATAGTTAAAGTGAGTGGGAATCACATAAAAAATCCTATTTAGTTAGCGTATGATGATACAACGGCCATGAGGCTTACAAGGTACGACACCATCTTAGGAAACCAATATAATGCTATTGGTTATAATGTGTTCTGGATTGCGTGTTTTACGAGATGAAAAACCCTGTATGAGAGCCTCACTCACCTTCAACTGAAAATCCCCGATAAAGGCTAATGGCATCCTAGACGGGCTTTGAACCTAGGTCTTCCCAACCAACGGACATTGACGAACCGACTGAGCTGTGAAGGCTCTCACCTATTTAGTAATAATTCAAAAGATAATAGAAATAATGTTGACCCATTTAGTTTATAATCCCTCTAGGTCTATTCTAGATGATGACCTTAGAATATGCATTCATGTACTGTTCTAATCTATATCGCACAATTTTCCAACTGAGTTAAAAGCTAAAGAATGTTTACTAGCCTGGTTGGTCGAGTACATGGCATCTCTATTCACCACCAATAGGTCATATGTATGTTCGAATCCTGCTAAAGTTACGGACGTTTTACAAACGTTTTCAGATCCACAGGCTTGCAACCTTTTGTAGTCTTGGTTAGAAAATTTTTGAAAATATTTTACCCGGAGTTCCTGAAATTAATTCTCTTATAAGTTTTTAAGAAACTTGGAAATTTAATTTATATAAATGCAATGTATCCTTCTATGCAGATTGTTAGATTTGTGTTTTTGCTATATCGATAACATAATTTAAAAAAAAAAAGAAAGACTATTCGTTAGTAGCGATACATTTATAGAAAAAAATATTGATATAAGAAACTTAGTTTTAAGACTGAATGGAAGAAACATCATGTTTCGCCTTCGAATAGCAGAACTAAAATTTTAATTGAAATTCTTCTAGTATTCAAAAGCGCACTCCTCAGGGTTTAGTTTTTTTTTTTTGGGGGGGGGGGAGGGGGAGTTGAGTAGACGATTTGAAAATACACACTACTCATCGCATGCAACCTATGACTGAGCATCTGCAATGATCGCAGATGAATTTTAATTTGGAGAAGATTTTTGAAAATTTTTCTAGTGTTTGTTTTCCGTTTTCTTTAGGGGGAAGGGTCCGTTGCCCCCCCCCCCTTGGGTGCGCCACTGATTCAAAAACGCAGGGAGAATTATTGAGTGACTGACCTGCAGCAAACACGGATTTTGACTGTTGTTAAAAGATAAGTAACACCAACACTTATTCCATTGTTAAAATCCTTTATTGCTATCATCACATAACAAACTATTCATAAGGCATAAAGCAGGGAAGGCTTATACATTATGTACATTCACAGCACACAGTGCTTGTCAAACGCTAGCTGCTATTAAAAAAAAAAAATGAAGGGACTACACCCAAACCTGTTGCACGTATGGGTTGAAAGACAAACTTGCACCATTGGCTATTGAACCTAAAGCAACCATTTTAACAGTTTTAAAAAAAAATGGGAAAGACATTTTCAACACTCGGGGGTCTTTCTGAACTCTTGAAATTGAAAAGGGATAACATCGTTAATTTTAACGACTGTTTCCCTTCCATAATGAGATCATAAAATAAAACTGATACAAAACTGAGTCATCTGCTCTATGGTCGATTCCTTTCCAAACTTCGTGGTCCATCTCAGATAAATCCATTTGTCTAACTGGATTTGAAACTTACAATGCAATAACCATACTATACGATTACAACTGTATTTAGATTCATTACATATTAACAAATATCAATTTGGTCATTTTAAATTCATAATTGGCTATGCATATTGGAATTAACAAAGATGATTAGAATCATTACAAAATTTAAGAAACAATTAGTTTAGTAATGAACAATATGAATTAAGCCCCTGCCCATATTTCTGTGTCTACAAAAAATTAATTCATCATAATGCATATGTGCTAGAGTTCTTCCAACCAGCTGAGTTTATTGGGATGAATAAATGTAGTATACAAACACATATGAAGTTTGTGTTATTATTTTTGTATAGTTTTGTCAAAGTTCGCCAGACACTTATTATTGTAAACAAAAAAGTAAATACAGCAAATAACTGCTGCCATCTTGTGTTCCTAATCGTAACTAGTATAGTGTGTGAATATCGTATGAGTTTAAGATTGATTTTTATGAACTGCTATGAGAAAATGACAATTTGTTTTCCAAAAAAAAAAAAAAAAAAAAAATTTTTTGTCTGCTATTTTAATTATTTCTGATTAAAAATTCTAGCGGGTGTATTTAAAGTTTTATAGCATCCCATGCTTTATTTAAATATTTTAATTACTTTGGATTTTAAAATATTTATAATTTTTTGATCTTTTTAAATTTTAATATATATTTAATTTATTAATTAGTTTCATCGATTAATTATTAGTAGTGTTAATTAATAATTTATTAACAATAATTAATAAATAATTAATTAATTAAAATCTAATGGATTTTACCAGCTATGAATATTTAAAACTTCAATTTTATGAAGTAAGCTTTGGAAACATAAAATGAACTTAGGTCCGTTACCGATATGCTAACGAACATACGAAAAAAACAATTTTATTTCGTATCTTCCTTTTGATTGTGCGACTTTGTATACACCCTGTAATACTATTCGATTTTAAAACGACATAACTCGAGTGTTTAAGGTGTGTTCAAAATAGCCCATTTACTCTAGATGAGAATTTCCAATCACTACACGTTTTGCCTGACATCATATAAAAATATGAATGCAGATGGAAAAATCTAAATATATTTAGAAATACTAATGCTTACTGGCAATCAGAATTAATGTACTTGCCTCCATGTTTTTTTTTTTTTTGGCTGTATGATTCTTGTGTTACTGATTTCGTAATTCATCTATCTTTAGTTTGCTTTACACTCCATTTAAAAACAATAACAAGAAAGAGAAAAAAGAAATCCAAATCTCGGGTGATTTTTCTTTTATTTTATTGATTTGTGGTCGTAGATAATTTGCCCAAAGATAGAAAGAAAATATTTTTGCACACGAAATAGAGACGATTGTCTTTATTTCATTTTCATTTTATTTCATAATAGTTCGGGAATCAACGCATAACACATATACCAATTAGTATATGCTGCATTTATAATTTCCAAAGCAAATGTTATCAACCTTGTTTATATCAACCACAATTTTAACCAGTTTTCCATCTAAGTTTGCAAGCAACGTTGCAACAAGATTTCTAATTCTTTTTAGACAAATATTCGCAGAAATTTAGACATATAACAGTGCTTGTTGTCAAACACAAATTATTTTGATTTTTATTATTAAGTTTCAACCAAACCGACAGTAACATTTCTTACAAACTATTTTTTATTTCATTCTCTAATATGTAAGTAATTTTTAGGTGTAAATTTTAATTCATAATTTAAAAATATTTATTACAAGAAATTAAGATTATTTTAAAGGATTTAAAAATATATTTTAAAACATTGATTTTTTTTAAATAATCAATTTGTTTTAAACTATTCTGTGGTGTTTATAAAATACCCATAAGAATTAATTGACCAATTGTGAAGTGCTCTTTTGTTAATACTACATACCTCACTTTGTTTTCTCTGAAATACGCACAAAATTCAAGTATGCATTTTCATTTTTCTTACTTTGCCTTACAAATATCTATAGAGTGACAATTGCTTTTATACATTTCTAAAATGCTTATCTTTCGCCTCAACCTATCCGCTACATTCTACTGACTAGTCCCAACAAGAAAAATACATGAGATCATTTATCTGGTTAAAATGGTTGCTTAGGAGCAATTGTAGCCTACGCAAAAAAAAAAAAAAAAAAAAAAAGTCTTTCATACCTAAATATCGTAAACATAATTAAAAATAAGGTTATTATTTATTACAACATGAAAAAAAAAATAGGTTAGTCTGTGGGATTATTTATGAAATATTAACAAAAACGTTTATAATTTTTTTTCTTAAAACAAATATTACGGAATGAAAAAAAAAAATGAGATCAATCGTTTAGATATAATACATCAAACGCACTTTGATATGCAGACTAAATACAAAGAAATCAGGCATCAAAGCCACTACAACACATCTCTAAAAGAAAAAATAAAAATAAAAATAGAATTTGCTAGGGTATATAAGATTTCAGTAAAGGTACATTAATATGACAGATGATAAAATAAAGTTGATTTCTTCAAGTGCAAGAAAAAAAATGCAAAATTCTTATGCTCCCATTCATATATGAAACACCTAGATACAGATCCAGAATACTGGACTTGAACCCATCTGTGATCACATAAAAACGAACTGCATATCTACATACTATTCTAGACTGTACAAGAAGAAATAAAAGTTGATAATATAGCGTCCATCACTTGCCTTCTGGAAACTTAGCTTGCCTCACCAACAGGCAATGGATGAACCATGTGAGATCAAAAGCTGATGTGATCCACCAGTAGTTCTTAATCTTAAATACTCATCAGTGAGTCACTGACTTATGTACAGCTATGTACAACTACTGCGTTTCTCTCTTTTGACATTCTCTATACACTATTTTTATCTTTTTTTTTTTTTTTTTTGCATTTTGTTTTGTATTAAATTCTGCTTTTTTTTAATTTGCGATGTTTGATTCTAGAAAAATAGCATTTTAAACTAATTGCTATCTTAAATGTCCATTTTTATACTAAAAAAAAGTCTTATAATTCTAAAATGGACTATACCCCTATTAAATGATACAAAATAACATTAGGAGTAAATTATTCCATACATTTCTGGTTTTTAAGCTAATATTATATATACATAGAGATTTATCAGATTGAATAGGCATTTAACAATACTGAAACACGTGATTTACTTTTTTTTTTTTCGAAGCTGAATGATTAACCATGATGAGCATACATGGACATGTGATCAGCGATTGCAAAATGAAAAAGATTTTTTTTTAAAAAATACATCACAGAATTCTTAATTATATGCCAAAAGAAACTTGGCATCTTTGAAACATTTGAGCACAATTGTACAAATAAAAGAAACTATTGCATTCAATAGGGAATAATTTGAGAATCATAGTTACACACAATTCAAATACAGAGTCTAAACACAGGTTGAAAGTGATAACTGAAGATGATTATTTGAAGTCCAATTTCTTGAGACCATAGAAGGGCTGTTTCTTTTGTTTTTCTCTTTCTGCTGCCTGATGCGTATCCATTGTAGCGATAGCAGAGCAATTATAATCAGCTACCACAAGCATATGAAGTCGGAGGCCACCTTTATTACTACTCTTTTAAACCACTTGGTGGCAGCACTTATCACATGGGCATCTTTGGTTGGTTTGCAAACTTCTGGAACAACCTGCAAATAAACAAAAAAATAATAATTAACATAAAGAAAGAAATATTCGACACTTTAAATAATTAAAATACACTTGTTATTAATTTATAAAATTAGATTACATTCTAAATGTCTATCAATATTTTCATCATTTTGTGTTATTTCTTTCATTCAACCCCCCGCCTCCCTCCTAGCACACTACATTTTCTTGTCATTTAGAGATCTATAATGGGGATATTCTGCGCTTATGATATTCGATAGTGCAAGTTATTGACATGTGTCAAGCAGTTACGGGAACAGTGACTTAGGGGTCAGTCATCTTCATATAGATCACCGATTGCCATGTCTGGTAGTCTGCTCGTCAGCTGACACCCTCGCGCTACGCCTACTTCCTCTCGCTCCCTCCACCGGATGCACGGGTCCCAAGAATGCAGAAACTTTAAGGAAGTTACTTCCTTCCAATAAAAGGCACCTGAATGGAAGAAGCCGACGTCTTTGCCCTCCTCAAGCCTCTCTGAGTACAGTCAAAGAAAAAGAGGATGAAAAGGATGCATAGTGGATTTCATGGTTCGCATCTTCTACGCATACTTCCACAGCAAAAGCTAGAAATAATTCTCCCTCCTCCTTTACTATGTGCAAACCTTCTGTCGACACATTTTTGTAAACACAGGAAATTCAAGCACATTCTATTTTGGACGGTTTTCCGTTCGTAGAATAAGTCGTAAGGGCACGTGTAGAGTTATTGAACTAAGGGAAAATTATTGTCGCTTGGAAGGAAAAAATTCAAACTAATCGCTAAAGAATTGTCTTTACGGTAGCTGTCTATCTCAGATGATGATGATGATATTTAAATAATGCTTCTATAATACGCCCTCTTTGCTACGCAGTATCTGCTGCTGATGAAGAGGTCCTGCTGACCAGCATTTTCAGTGAGCTAAAAATTACAAGGATGCATTTACCAGTATCGTTATACTGTGTCATGAAGACTCCATATAATATATATATATTATATGGAGCATTGTTATGGAAACACTATTTTGACTTTGATAAACTCCTCTGTATTTTCAATATGTTTTTATTAGCATTTAGGTAAGAAATTAATACTCTTCATAATTATTAATATAATAATAAGATTAGAATATTATTTCTATAATTAGAATATCACACACACATTTCTGGTCATCGTCGCAAGAGAAATAATAAATTATAAGTTTTTTAATTAATTTTATATATTTTTTGTATTTTTATGTAAAAAATAATTTTACAACCTTTTGTAGGGAAGAATCACATAAAAAAAAAAAGCTAAACTTAGCATCATTTATCATGTCTCTTGCGACCAACAGGTGGCGCACAACGGAAAGAAAATATGTCAAATATTAGTTCACTTTAATACGAATTCTTTTATTGCTATTCATAACTATTATTAATAATAATTATTATCGCTCGAATAACATTCTTAATGTTTCTTAGACACATCAGACTTTGTTCATAACATCAAGAATTTTTTATCCAGTATCAGCACAATAATTTCGAGTAGTGCAAAGTTGTTTCATTTACTTATTATTTTCAGAATTATTTATTATCATTCTTAATTTTTCTTGAAATGCAGGTGGCGTGACTGTACTAAGCCACTGATACGGTTACTTGTTCAAAAAACGAACTATTATTAGTGTATTATTATTCTTATTATAATGTATGTAGCGATCTCCATATTATTTCGTCCTAGTTACAGATGAATTGCTTTAGGGAACTGCTGGTGTCAGATCTCTTAAGGTTACTTGTCGTCTCTCCGTTACCCGACTTTCAACCGTAGACTTGAAATGCGTCTTCTGCTGCAGTATTCTCAGATAAACAGGGCAGAACAGTGAGTAATAGAAAACAACACCATTATGACACAAAAGACAAGGCACTCAAAATTTTGATGTCAGCTGAACGCAAGCTGCTGACGAATATGTTAAGGTTAGAAGGTTAAGCTGCGTAAGAATCCTTCTGACAACGTGTTCGTTGCTAAGATAAGAGGTCACGTGTTTCAGTAAGAATGCCTCTTATTACGAGGAAAATGACGGCCTAATGCTAAGCACAAGAGGGGGAAAAAAACCTTTAAAAAAATGCACGCTCGTTTGGGAGGCTAGCACGCAGACGAACTAGCTCTCTACACTCCACGTGTACTGGTTTTTTGTTCAGTTGCCCGAATTAAACAACACGAGACGCCATGTGGATAAAGTTAGCAGAAACGCCCCACCTAACGTTTCCCTAATGATAGCTTAAAAAAAAAAAAAAAGTAACGAGGCAGGTTTTTGTAAATCTTACAGTCCATTAAGCTGATCATAAAATAAAAGGTTAAAAAAAAAATTGGAAGTTGAAATAACCTGAATTTATTTTATGCGCTTGTTGTGATACAAGTAAACAGCGAATACCGAAATGAAAAATAGACGATAGCATTCATATCATATGGACATTAAAGCAAAAAGGTGGCGCTGCATTTCATTTTTCGTTTTCAGTCGTTAAACCTAATTTCGTTTGACTTAATGGAAATTAAACATTTATTTCGAGTTCAAATTTTTGACATATCATAATTTTTATTTTAATATCGTCGCATGTATAAATTACTATCCTTTGTGTATCCTTGTAATAATTTGCTGGTTTATCATAGACCAAAGGGAATAAATAATATACAATATTTGAAGACACCTTATTAGCAAAGCTACTTTATTATTCAGTGCGTATAATGAAATTGACCAAAATATATTGAGTTATAATTCCTATTTCTTCCAAAATTAAACCCAAATCGTTTAAAACAACTGCACTGTATTTATCGTTATTAGATAAATGATCGTAAGATGGCGCCACCATATATCAACAACATCCATAATTTAAAAAAAATAAAAATTATAGCGTGATATTTTTCGTAAGATTTTTATGTAAATATTTTACATAGCGTTCTATCGCCTTCTGTGATAAATTTTTTATTTATTATTTCTATGTATACAGACAACGTAATTGGAAAGGACATGAGAGGCATTTTAAAATATTAAGACGTGTATTAAGAGCAAGAAATTTCGACTGTATGCAGCTTTGTGAAAGAGTTTAATCACTTGTATATTAATTATTTTTTATTCTTGGTCTGTTATTTGTTTCACTTTTTATGCGATATGAATTTATGCATTTCTTACTATATATTTTTTGGAAATAAATAGGCTTAACAGTGTTGAAGGAGGGAAATGTTAAACGAATTTCTATCAGACTATCGCAGATGGTGTGGAGAACACGTTCTTGTGGTACACATCCAATTACTTTTGGTGTACACTGGCGTCAGCCTCTGGGCCTCAAGTGAAAGTTACCCACGCGCGCACCTGGCTTTCCACCAGATTTTCTCCCTCTCTCTCGTACGCTGGAGGGGAGGGCCAGAGAAGGGGGAAGGCTCCTTTACGAGTTTACATGTTCTCTTTCTTCCCTGTCTTTCCCCCCTCCCCCAAATTGCGGCTGCTTTTCCAAGGCCGAGGAAGGTCTTTGGTCGTCACCTGTCCGTTCTTCTGTCAGTTCATAAGTTCAGTGCGTCTATCGATCCCGTAGCGGCCCAGTACAGACCGCAAAAATTCTCTGTTAAAAAAAAAAAAAAAAAAAAAGAGCGTGATTTGTAGGAAGGTTGCTTCATTCCTAAGAATGAAAACATTTGGTCTAGCAGATTTCTCTAATGGTGTCAAAGGTCATGGAGGAACTAACAAGCAGTCAGAGGAGTTGAGGGGTCACTGGCGATGAAACGAACAGAAGTTAGTTCCTCTCGTATGCAGGATCAAGTTTTGGTGTTTGAAGGGAAGGAAAAGAAAATGTTAGTGTCCCCAGTGTTCATTGCCACCTTGAGTACCCCCCCCCTCTTTCTGGAACTAGATTATCAGAAGCGAAAGTTGTTTTTGTTTTTTTAATATAAAATTTGTTGACTCTCTCTTCTGCAATGCATGATGGGAAGCGTCCCATCCAATGAAGGCAACAGCTGTAAAACCCTAACGAGATCTTTACCCACCGCTTGTGTTTATTTCCAAATGCTTCTGCGTGCATATTTTTCTTAGAACGTGCATGCAAATATAATAAACCCTCTACGCAAATGACACTTTTGACGTAGCGTCGGTTTCGTCTAGTCACAAAGCAACATCTCCCCCTACTCTTCTATCCTCCCCCCCCCCAGCCGTCTCGTAAGATTTCCTTGCGTGCTTAGCCAACAATATCCATTCGGCAGTCTGGCACACCTCCCTGGCGGCAATCATAAAGGCACTTAATTAATTTGATCGCTTTAATAGTGCATAACCTTGATCTCGTAGAAGACAAAGACTTGCCCTTCATAATAGCAACTCATCAATCGCCTCGGAATTATGTGGGATTATTGTCACAACTACCCCTTTAGGGATATAATGGTACAGTAGATATTATTTACTCGCCACACCCAGGAGGAGAATGCTAGGTGTTTGAGATGTTTAGTTCGTTTCAGTCAATGTTGGAAATGAGATGAAGTGTCACGTACAGATGGTTAGCTCCAACAACATTATGCATCGTTGTATATTTGATCAAACAAGACATAAGTCATTCTTGTTGGATATTCATGTGGTTTTGAACTAATACTGAAATAAAGTACATCTGAGAATGTCTCAAATTATAGTTTTTAAAAGATCCTATTAGAATTTATTATTTTTTTTGAAAGACTAATGAATATTGATTTAATTTCACAACTGGGTGATTTTAAAACTGTTTCTGGGTTTCTTCAGTTGTACATCAATTGATTTAGCAGAATCTATTATTCCTTGATACAATGAAAGATCCCCAAATACTCCTTTGCAGTCGTGTTTCTCTCTTTTTCTTTCTGCAGCCAGTTGCGAAGACACAACTAATGACCCAAATACTGAAACATTCTTTGTACTGCAATAGCTTGTTTCACACCTATCTTTCAACTGTTCTGTTATTTGGTCATTCCAAGTGGTTCACAGTATAGTTTGTCCATCGACGTTGTGGGCTACTTAGAAACATACAATAAATGTAAACGTTCAGCTTTTTTTTTCTTTTCTTTTTTTTTTTCATTCCAATCGTTTCGAATCAACAAAGAAGTGCGCAGGTTACTTGACTTGACCAAAAACGCCATTTCTGCATTAATAACGTCATTGAGAAATATCAGCGTGATCACACCAAACTGGAAGCATTCGGGAACGAAGTTTACAATATCAGGCAGTAGAACAATCAGGCAATTTCATTTCGAAAGGCGTCTATATTGCGAAAGATGAACAAGTATTGGACCAGAGGAAGTTGCTTTCTTCATATTTATCTTTCCGGTATGACGTTTCTTCCTTTGTGATTGCTGGATAACGAGTACACGCTGCGATTCCAGAAAATCAGAAATCACAGGATTAAGAAAAGGTAAGAAAATAATCTTGGGATCACAAAATATACGTACCTCGCCTTCATCTGAGTTTAGGTATCTTAATGAAATCAAAACGGAAATGGGTCAGCAACTTTCAGCAAAGATTTCACTTTCGCCACTTTCATTCTCAAGAGTTTGGAATAAAGCACCTAAAAGTAATATTCTTAATAATTCAGATATTGAATGTTTTGGATAGGAAAGCAGGACCAAAATCTTGGAGAAATATACTAAGGAGAAAGTGGCATTGTAAACATTGAAGTTCTTCCTACTCATGGACATTAGAAGAGTACTGACAAGTAACAGAACCATTGGTATCTTGATCCGGCTTTGCGAGAGCAAGATCTAGACACCAAGATACGCCTAAATGATCGTGTGACACGAAGACGCAAGGCAAGACATATGTCGTTTACTACATTGCATTTTACACTATGGTTATTCACATATTAACATTCTAGTCTTATTCTTTTACTCTGAAAATGAATATGCATTATCTTCAGTGAATATCTATATTACTTGGAAACTGAATAGGATAAGTTTTATAAAGAAAAAAAAATATTATTCATAATGGTAGCAATACGATTTATTCTTCTACAGCTAGGTTTGGTCACCTTCACGGCCAAATGCCAATACATAATGTATTATTTCCCCCATTTAGTTCTACCCACGTAAAGTATATAAATTTATTCTCCGTATGAAATGTGAACTTCGTATTAAAGTGTTCATGGTGTGAATTGATGCCTACATGTAATCTTGTGGCAAGAAACGTTTCTATTTGCATAATGCTAGAAGAAAGACAGTCACAGGTTCGATTTTAGTTGCCGATCCAACAATTGGAGCGACAAGTCCCCCCCCCCCGAAAATTCAAGGTTTTAATTTTAATCCCTTAACTCAATAAACTAGGCCGTATAACTCATACTATTTTAACAATAATATCAGTTAGGGTAAACTACTACAGTTATCTGTTACATTCCCTCCTGGATGCATTCAAAAAATCATCTGTAGTCGTGAGCCCAGCTGTCAGTGTCAAGAGTCGAACTGTGCCTACCGATTTATAATGCGGATTAATACTTTATATAAATTAATATTTTCTATTTAGATGATATAAACTACACAACTCTAAACTAACGATAAGATAACTATAAAACATAAGCAAATTATTTAGACAAATTAAACCATTTAAAGCTTTAATATTTTTATTTTTTGAAAAATCATTCTCACTTCTATTAGAAATCACCATAATAAAAATAATATAATCTCCATTAAAAGTTTCAGTAGTGGTATTAATTTTCCTATTTCTTCCATGTCTTGGGTAAATTGTTGCTCATGGCAACTTATTGTTCAGAATGTATATTAATTTTTCCACAATTTGAAGATTCGTAGTATTCTATCTACCAGGCACCTTGTGATTTCCTCCCCCCCCCCCACCAAAACCTCAGACACCATGAGGAAATCACAAATAAGGCTCATGCCACTGCCAAAGATAGCCATCCCCACTTGAGCCCACGCCATCTGCTATGAAGGAACGTAATTCAAGCCGCACAGGAAGCAAAGTGTCTTTTAGCAGTAATTAGGACGCGAAGGAAACCGAAGAGGGAGGAAATAAGGTTCTGTATCTCACCGTCGAACTCACCTGAGCGTGGAACTTGTGTGCGCGTGGCTACCTTTCCAGAACACAGGAAAACCGGCTCAGAGGGCGTAACTTTCCGTAAATATGGGAAACTAGACGACACATGTGGAAGTGGACAAGGACCAATACTCTCAACCCTTCTTACTCTAGCAGGTGCCTCCAAAAAAAAAGCTTTATTTCGGTGACCAACCCCCCCCCTCTCCCCAGTCCCCTCAACACACTTCCTCCCATCATCCTTTTCCCTTGTTCTATTTTCTTTCTCCCCATCACAAAGAACCCCATCTCCATGAGAACAGTCGAACCCTCGTGTGACAGGAAGTGCCTTAGGTTCACCTTTTTACACCCCACCAAGGCATGGCCAAGTGTCTTCGTCCTTCTTTGTGCACTCCGGAAGAAGCAGGTAAGATTGTTGAATAAAGGTAAGAGAAATCGTGAGAAACAGTACTGAAGTCACATTCGTATAAATCTGGTGAAAATGGACAGAAACTTCGAAGAAGAAAGGCATAAAACTATACCGGAGATTTATAGTTGTGTGTGCTTAAATATGACAGAACAGCCAACAGAGATATGCTGGGTACGCGTCAATAAAGTGTTCATGAAAGGTTTATAAACACACTTGACTAAACCCATCCCGAACAAGAACAACATCTGTGATTATACTTTCTTTGTCGAGAATCTTCAGATACAACTTGCTATTATGTTTATTCCTTTTACTAAGTTAATTTAGAGTTTTATACTTAATACTTTTTCATATGCCAATAAAGTAAAAATCTTACACAGGACGATTTATCTAAAATTATATTTATCTATGAATTAAATATTAATTTACTCATAATTTAATTTAAAGTTTTCAAAAGGTTATTAAAATCTTTTGATATTTTTAAAATTAATAAGATTTTTCCTTTAACACCTTTTAGTTATAAACATCTATGAAATCTGTTTGAATTCAGAAATCATATTTAAATATATATAATTAAAAAATATTAATCGACTGTGAGATGCGGTGATTAATACCCTTGGAGGGTAATGGATGGCAATGCTGTAGCCAATGAAATTCTAACTGAGGCTCTGCTATTACTGTTATCCTCCTGCCATGATCAGAGCTTTAATAGCTCAATAACACCTTAACCCTACACTGTCCTATACCGATAACTGGGAAGATGAAAAGCATTCTTGCTTCGCCCCTTGAAGCTAGTCCTTAAAAGGATTTAAATAATTAATGTTATATAATTATGTTATAATCTCGGATGTCAATGCTGTAGCAAATAAAGCTTTAATTGAGGCTCGGTTTTTGCCGTTACCCAGCCATGACTAGAGCTTTTAGCTCAATAGCACCCCATCCACACAGATTTTCTTCAATCAGATGAAGAGTCAAGAACTTAGTCCATCTTCTCCTCTCCCCCCCCCCACCAAAAAAAAATAATAAATAATTAATTATCCCAGTGTGGTGGCCGGGATAAGAATAGCTCCACTGTAGCCCATGCATGTCGTACGAGGCGACTAAAATGGGTACCCTGGGAAGGTATTCGATGGCAGTGCTGTATCCAATGAAGTTCTAACTGAGGCTCGGCTATTGCTGTTACTCTCCTGCCATGATCAGCGCTCATAGCTCAGTAACACCCTATCCTTACATTGTCCTCTACAGATAACGGGGAATGTCAAAAGCATTCTTGCTTCGCCCATCTACCCCCCCCCCAAAAAAAAGTAAATAATTAATGGTTAAATTTGTGTTCTTTTCTAGATTTGTTGTTTAAATGAAATTTTATAATATAATATTGGTGACAAATTTGTACTTCTTTGCATTTGTTTTTTAAATAAAATTTTACTGTATTTTATTTATATTTATACGTGTATATTTTATTTACATTTATTTATATATATATATTTATAAATACATAAAGGATATAAATTTATGATATGTTATACACGTACTTTGTGACCAGGGCTTTGTTTATTCCTGTTTTCGTTACTTATTTTTAATTCCCTTCCGAATGCAAGTAAACGATTCGGAGAATTTTTATTTGATAATTAATTATCTCATTTTAACAATAGTAATTAATAATTAAATAGCGTGAATATTCCAAACTGTCTTGGACTCATTCATTCAAATATTCCAGATATTGAACTCGAAATGAGAAACTAGTGAAACCTAAGTACGATATTTAAAAGAAATGACTGAAACCGAGTTTAGCGCATGCCAAATAGAAGCACTACAATGGTATAAAGAGACTATATGCCTAAAGAAATATATTCTAAAATTAATCAATTAATTCTAAATGAATTAGATCACAGTGCATATTACTGATCTAATTTAGCTTTACATAACCGTCTATAATTCTGTTAATCTTATATCGTGGAGAGATGAACTTAATACAAGTTAAGCCTTAGGTTGTGTATAGTTCCTAAGGTGATCTATTGGAATCAGAACTTACATAGCTGTGATTTAATAGCGCACGGTTTGTTTCATCTATGGAAAAAGCAAGCTTAGTAACGAGTCGCTGTCAATAGTACGATGGCACAAAAGAACTTTTTATTGTCCCCGAAGTCAAAGGTTTCAGGTGCAACAACCATTTGTTCCATAGATTCCACGCTGTTCCTATCTGGACATTGTATTCTTCTAGGCCTCATAACCGTTGGTAGCAGGGGATGGTTGAACACTATGAAACGTTCAGCGGTGTGTGACCCCAGTTTCCTGACCTGGCCACCACCTGAGACCGGACAAGAAACGGTCGCCTACCAGGTAAGTTCAACAGATTTCCTGTACGAAATTGAGGGGTTTCCTCTGTCGTCGTACGCCTGACACATGGCACTATTACAATCCCCGTTCCCTTAAGGGCAATCCCCCCCCCCTTTTAACGTCTTCGTTACCCTAGAGCACCGCGGTCGATCAACCCACTAGAACGAAGTCGGATTTCTGTAAGCGTTTTTTTTTTTTTTTTTTTTTTTTCGGCTATTAGCCATCACCGTTCTAAAGCTATACCAGAGTTGTCAAGGCAACGAGGTGAGGAGATCTCCACCCTAAATCTCCTGTACTTCCTGTGCTGGTATAAACATAAGCCACGAAGAAGTGTTTCCCCTTAACTTACTTTTCGTAGTGGGGAGTAAACAAGTGGCTTCATCTTTCCATCAGGATTTGGTTCACAAGGTTAGCAAGCTGATTAAAATCAGCCCTGAGTTCTTGATAATGACTTCGGAAGACACATATTATTATTATTTTTTTATTTTTTTTTTGCAAAAACTGTACACTAGAGGTCATAAAATCTTCATCCCAAGTAGATTTATGACTTCATGATATTATCACATACGCCGTATGTGAGCCAATGGAGACGTAGCACGATAGCTTGAAAGAGAGAAAGAAAATGCTGTGACTATCAGAGAAATAATTTGATATATAATGCTGTTTACATTGAAAAGATCACACCGAGCTTGCAATGCAACGTCATTGCACCTTATAGGACACAGGAATATGACCTTGAACGGGAGGATGTTCACAACTCAAGGTCATATGTAAGCTAAAGATGCCTGCATGATCCGCTAACTACGAGGTCAGTGTCAACACTCATCGAAATGCCATCCTATTCAAATTAAAGGTTTATTCCGTCTGTCTCTCGGATACCTGACACTACACGTGCTGTTTGACTGACCTTGTCTTCCTGGGGTTTCATCTCCCTCCCTCCCCTCCCCACAAAATACTTACAAGGCTTCTCCATCACACGAGACAAGATCCACCTGCGCCCCCATACGGCGGTTTCGTGTACACCTGCCAGCTGCTGTTGTTACTAAGCAACAACAACAGCTGCAGTCTGTTAGGGCTTGTGTATCGCAGGGTGGGTCTGGCCCGAAGACTTCCTCAATACAGGGCCACGTAGGACATCGATTTTCTTGAAATAGGTTACGATCGCTTAAATATAGAGATAGGGCGGTTCTTAGAAATAGCAACGTTAAGAGAAGCAAACATGGCGATGCCATGGATACGAAGTTCCGAAACTTCATTTTTAGACCTATAGGGGGCTTTCTCACACAATTACCGAACTGTTAAGCTTAACGGATATTTAACATTTATTATTATCGATATATTATGAATAAAATAAAGGTGTTTTAGCTGAATTTCTTGCCATTCCTATAAGAGTAAGCCTTTTCTGTCTGTTATGAGAATCTACACTATTAATATTCACATAATCCAGTTAGAGATTCATTACTGCGCATAATTGTGAAAGTTAGCCGTTGAACAGTACTTGAAATCCTGTCTATTTATTAGCCATTTAGTTTTACAATGTACTCGGCTCACCACAGAAAATATTGTCAAATTCCTCCCAACAACTGTCTCTTCCGAGCAAGGACAGCTCAACTGGTATCGCCAATGCCCTTGGGTTGGAAAGACTTGGGTTTGAACCGCGTCCAGGAGGTGAGGAACCTTTATAAAGATTTGTCAGCTGAGGTGGACTTAGCTGGTCTCGTATATGAAGGTGGTTGGTTGGAATTTTCAGTTGTTCTCTACATTGCCAAAACTTTACGATAGACACATTGAAATATCGGTATATGTTAAGTTTTATTTTATCAAAATATTCTTACTGATTACACATCTTTTTTTCCTTTTTAAATGTTTCCATGCTCTCCCCCCCCCCAAAAAAAATGGCTGTAAAGCGAAGACGTTATCTACTCGGCCTCTGAACTATTTCTTATTTCTGTAACTGCTGAGCCATCTGATTGTAACTGCAATTCAGTAAAAAAAATATTAAAATTTAAAAAAAAAAATCTAACATTTAAGTTACGCCATTCAAAACTGTTTACTCACAATCAGACCTCTCTTGAAGTCTCAGGTTCATTATTGAGTGAAAATGTGTCAACAGATGACTGAGTATTAGTGAAGACTTGATTAAACATGGAAGGCACACAAAACTGAATTTAAAAGCAACTTACCTTGTGTAGGGACGGACTGTTATGAGGACGCTGGCGTCCGCTGAACCTTGCTCTTTGGTGAAGTGTCAAGAGTAGCAGAGATCTTTGAGGAAAGCATTGCACTGCGTTTTCTTTTCTTCATGAAGTCTGCAAGAAAACAGATCAATGAAACAAATGGAAAAGAATGAACTGACTAAAGTAATGATCGTTATTTTATTTTTGATCATTCAATTGTAATATAATTGAATGTAATATAATCAGTCACTAGATTTTCCATCTGAATACGACTTTTTTTTTTTTTTTTTTTTTTTCCAGCTAAGAGAAGCTACCGTCTTGCCACCTGGCTTTCGGCATTTTTCCTGGTACTTGAAACCCACTTGAAACGACCCCACACACACAGTCCCTCGTACGTGCCAAAATAGCTTAAGAGTTAGCAGATCCCTGTTTATCATTAGAAAGCCCTGAAGCTCAGTTCTTCTTTGTAACGTTCATTACTTTTTGAGTTCTTCAACTACTCAGTCTACTAAAATGTTTGATTTAGAAGTCTAGCCTGCATACATGCAAACAATCAGAAATGGGCTTTAAAAGTAGAAGATACATCTAACACCGGAAGAAAACTCTTACAAGGGGGGATCTATAAAACGTCTGCATCCAATAAAGAAGGGCGAGCCAGAGGGGAATTCTATTTTTCAAACACTTAGAAGCATGCCTACTATGTTGTATTTCTTTTATACCACAAACATCGCATACAGCTGATTTTACCTATCAAATGTTCTCATTAATTTTAGATGTACCCCGAAAAATGGTCTATTATGACCTGTTATTATAATAACAAGGTCAACTCATTTTTTTTATTATTATTTCTTAGAAAACATGCTAGCCATTTACTCTGTCATTTTCTCCTAAGGTTTCTAGGGGTACATATAGGCTACAGAGCAGGTGTTCTCTATACACCTGCTTATGGAAAAAAAATAGGCGCAAAAAACGAGGGGGGGGGGAGATGTAACGATCGAATCAGACACACACGCGCCAGTGACAAACCTGTTTATTCTAAAAAAAAAAGTGAAAATGGCACAGTTAAGAAAAGACGTTAAATGCAGGCTCTTAAAAAAAACTGATGAAAGATGGGGAAAAATATATTTATAGAACGGAATTAACTTCTGCGAATACAATCGTGTTTCAACATAACAAACAGGCATATTTGATGTATTTCTTTGATAACAAATCACTTGCTATTGTTTGGAGATTAAAGTAGCAAAAGAACAGACTATCCATAATAGCCTATAAGGTGGGCGTGCTGTTAACAATGAGCGCGTGCAATGATATTTCCTCTCATTAAAAGCACGAACTGGTGGTGAACGTGCTGTAATTTCATGTCAGTTTCAAGGTATGCTAATCATGGTTGGTTACCACGAATACCTTATTGTCTCCTAATACATTTTTTTTTTTTTTTTTTTTGAAAATTCAGTTGAATAAAATATGTAATCTTGAAGGATTTTGGCATTAACACAAAGGAATCTTATCACGGAACTGTTGAACATAGGGGCACATTTCCACAGCACGTTCGTATGCAATATGGCATTAGCCAATGTGTCCAGTGCTACAAAGCTGACCCGAACAGGTTTTTAGAACCTACGCAAGACGACTTGCGTTCTATGTTTTTCTCTAATTAATTCGTATTTTTTTTACGCTCTATGAGTCAAGCGTGGAATTTAAAATATGGCTTCGACACAATAGAATGGAGTTGTGGCCAGCAAATAGACGCACCTGCTGAGACAAAGCCACTATTCTTAAGTACCGTCACGACACGAAGTCGCGTGCCATCCACGTCAGACCTCCTGTGGCCACGCTGGTGACCGTGGTGGTAACCGCATACGGCGTTTTTCACCGGTAGAGCGCTTTAAATCCTGTTATGAATTTCACATAAAATAGGAAATCTTATGTAAAATATATATATATGAAATAAAAATACACGAACACATATCTTATAGTAAATATTAAAGAAAATAAATTAAATATTAAATGAAACAAAACAAATCAAACATAAAAAATAAAATGCATAAATACATATAAAATAATTTGAATCATTCAAGAAATTTGTTACAAAAATCTATTATAGATTAAAAGTATAAAGAAAAAAAAGGTGTATTAGAAAACACTAATTAATTAAAAGATATCTCAGTATTTTTAAACTTTAATCAAAAATTTTGAATTTAAATAATTTATTACTATATTTAATAAATTTAATATTACATTATGGCGCCAATATAGTTTTGATATTTTCTTCTGTCTTAAGGTGGTCACTTACATTAGGTAAGCATGGTGAAAGCAAATACATTAAAAACAACAAAATAGATTTGTTAATTTGCTAAATCTAGACTTAACAAATTAACACATCCATTTTTACATGTTATTGATTTCCTATTAAGATCTCTAATACAATTTTTTGTGTTCTCAATTTTGATCTGTTATATACATATGTAGCAAATCCATTACGTAAACTGCATTTGAAAAAGTGAATAGCTACGGCTGATTTACAAATAATTCTTATGGTAAACCAGGCTATAAAACACCCCCCCCCCTTTTTTTTGTACATTTCGCTAGTATGATCACCTTTCTAAGGAGTGCTAACAGTAGCGAAACAGACTGAAATCTGTTAAATATATTGGGAAAAATTCCACTGTAGTGTTATTATTGCATTGTTGTTATCTTTTATAAGGAAACGATCCAAATTACGATCATTTCCTTGTATTTTCTTCTAGGAATATCACTCCGACTAACTTAGGCAATACTTTCTTTAGTTATTCAGCATGCTTCTGTTTAATAAATCAGCGTGTGACTGCAGGTTTTTTTGATGATTAAAAAAAATCCAGTTGAATAAATCCACACGCAATTACAGATCACCTGTTTAACTTGGCAAGCATGCTGGGTTTAGAATATCATCAAAATCGTCACCTGTTTTAAAGGATAGTTATTGCGAGGGAAGCTTCCCTGATGAAACAAAAGTAAACAATTCAACTTACTGAAGAAAAAAAAAAAAATAATTGAAAAATAGTTGTTTTTAAATATAACAGAGATTCAAATATGTTATAATCAATGTATAAAAAAGAAACAACTAAGAAATATCTAAATTGGTTATTTAAAAAAAAAAGCGATGTCATTCCACCTTATAACATATGTATGGGAGAAATTGGGAATATACACAAGCAATAATTGAAAAGATCAAATCATCAGAGTGCTAAAGAATCAATTTACATACTATTAAACAATTCCAAAATTGATACGAGGAAAAAACTTGTTTTAATTATCTATTAATTTTTTTATGGTGTTTTAATATTGTTCAATGAATTCTTAATAACTTTTCATTAATTTTCTTTTACTCTTCTTTTATTTATAATACATTAAGAATACAGCAAGAAAATTAAGCTATTTTTGGAGAAAGAAAAACAGCGTCTGATTGGCTGGCCAAATTAACAAATAGTAAAAACTGAATAATGATGCGTACTTGACTATTGCGCACATTGTCATCCATACGAAAAATTGTCTTATAGACTCGATTAAAAATTAAACATAAGTAAAACACTATTAATAATAATTTTTTTTTTTAAAAAAAGGAAGATAATATATTTATTTATTATTGCTCTCTTTAGTATTCTGTGATGAACCACCAGCAATCGATATCAAAACATAGTTTTTGGACAACGCAAAAAAAAAAAAAAGTAATTTTACAAATATATGAAAGATTGTTAGTATAAAGTCTATTTAGAAGATGTCTTTATAAACGTAATGGAAACATAAGCCCCATGCCTTATGGATGACATTTCTTGGCTCTACGCTTAGTCTTGTATTTCAAACAGTAATTATCTGATTTTAACTCTCTGTGCACAAGGCTCCTGTGACCAGACTGGACTAATAAATCACACGGTTCCAAGCGTCTTTATCGGACGTGTGGCTTGTCTACTACGATGCGACTAGCAAACAACAGTGACGTCATGAGGTTGTTGGGCGGAGAAAGAGGCAGGAGTAATCACGGACAAGGACATAATGGCTCAAGCACCTGGGCACGTCCAAACACGTTCTCCCTACATGGAGAAGATTCGCATCTTCAACGATTCGTCTCCTAAGGGCCTCGACGGAGCCGAATTGCTTCCATAAAAAAAAAAAAAAAAAAAATGAGTGAATGTTTTAATTTTCCTTCAGGAAGTTTTACCCAAATATACTTGCACTTTAACAAGACTGTTAAAGTGAAGTTGAAAGTTGTCTATAACTTGCACGTCATTCCCCCTAAAATCTATAAGATCTTAGGGGGAAATGACGTAGGAAGGTACTGAAATTTCCAGCCTTCCGAGAAGTGCTAATTCAGCTGGCACGAGCTTCAAAGTAGGTTGCGTATTGATGCAACATATGTAATAACATCCGGTCCATTCTGTGGAAATACCTCTATAACAAAATGCTCCCTTGATGAGATAAACATCTGCGAAACATTGACAAAAATCAGCCGGTTTGAATCCTTAAGTGTATTTCTTCATAATAAATATACTTAGGATTGTATATAATGGACATTTTTATTAGAATATAAAATAATTCACATCACAAAACTCTTTTTTTTTTGGAGATAGAACGAGTCCTTGACTTTTTATCCCTTCATCGGATTAAGGAAAATGTGTGGATGGGGTGCTATTGAGCTAAAAGCTCTAGTCATGGCTGGGTAACGGCAATAGCCGAGCATCAATTAAAACTCTATTTGCTACAGCATTGATCCGTTACCCTGAGAGGAGCATACCTCAACTCACTGCCTAAATCATCACAGAACTTAGTCCTTATAAGGGCTGACTTAAAGGGGCCAAGCAAGAATGCTTTTCATCTTCCCCGTTATCTGTAGATGACAGTGTAGGGGTAAGGTGTTATTGAGCTATTAAAGCTCTGATCATGGCAGGAGGGTAACAGCAGTGGTCGAGCCTCAGTTACAACTTCATTGGCTACAGTATTGCCATCCATTACCCTCCAAGGGTATTAATCACCGCATCTCACGGTCGATTAACTCCATTCTAACTTAAAAGTTCTTAAAAGAACTGGGCGATGGACTGAGTCCTTGACTCATTATCCCGTCACCTTAATGAAGAAAATCTGTGTGAATGGGGTGTTAGTGAGCTAAAAGCTCTAGTCATGGCTGGGTAACGGCAATAATCGAGCCTCAATTAAAACTTCATTGGCTACAGCACTGCCATCCGCTACCCTGGAAATTCCCCTACCATCTCCATCTAACTTTCCTTATAAGGACTGGCTTAAAGGGGCGAAGCAAGAATGCTTTTTATCTTCCCCGTTATCTGCAGAGGACAGTGTAGGGGTAAGGTGTTATTGAGCTATTAAAGCTCTGATCATGGCAGGAGGGTAACAGCAATAGGCAAGCCTCAGTTAGAACTTCATTGGCTACAGCATTGCCCTCTAAGGGTGTAACTCCTTAGTCCTTATAAGGACTGGGTTAAAGGGGCGAAGCAAGAATGCTTTTCATCTTCCCCGTTATCTGTAGAGGACAATGTAGGGATAAGGTGTTATTGAGCTATTGCTATTAAAGCTCTGATCATGGCAGGAGGGTAACAGCAATAGCCAAGCCTCAGTTAGAACTTCATTGGCTACAGCACTGCCATCCATTACCCTCCAAGGGTCTAAGGATGTAACTCACCTCTTCAATGATTATTTCAAAAATAATCATTGAAGAGGTGATGTTTTATAATATATAAAAAATATAAAGGTGTATTTGAAAGAATTAAAATACTTTAATAAGATTTTTCTAAATGTTAATAGAAAGTTAAATATTATAATAAATTATATATTAATATTTCTTTTCTTTTTTTGCGATAGTTTATTTTTATTGAGAGTACAAAATAAAACATTAACACTTATGACTAGGAACTAATACAGATTAAGATTTTGGAAACGTCAGAAGGGATAATATTCTTTGTGAACACAAATTGGGCAGGGGATGAACTGCATGTCTTCGCAACAAAGAACAGGAGCAGGAATTTCAAGTAATAGACAACAATTATTATCCTATCGAGCGACTTTTTAAATTGTCTATCAGGCAACCATCTGTAGCTAAATCGTTTGCTATCAAGTATCCGTCTCTTGTTTTTTCTCTTTCTCTCTATTTCAACATTCTCCATTTTTGATAACAGCATTGATATTCGTGTAGTTTCCATGTTATTTCAGAAATTAGTAAAACACTTATCAGGTTTAATTAACTGCTAATTACAAGCTCACATTGTCGTAATGCGTATCATCATGCTAACATGACATGTATTATTATGTTGATACCCGTGTGGACCATTTTCTTAGATCGTTCCAAAGTAGGCAACAGAGAATTACCTAGAATGTTAGTATAACGGTGCTTCCACTATTCCTTTTCATCAGTACATTCAACATATTTTTCGTCTTTTAGTAAAATGCTTCTAGTGTTTTGACACGTTTGCAGTCTTTATTTATAGTTTATTTCTTAAGGGTATCTGTATCATATTTATAACATAATATGGGGGGGGGGGGTGAGAAGAACACTATCATAGCCCCTAACAAATATGCTACGGCGTGAACTCAGTGTATCAGATCTGCTAAATATTTGCTTCTTCAATTATTTTCTTGGATAGATCTGAAAAATATTTTAATATAAAGTTTTAACGAAATTAATTTCATTATTATCTATTTATCATGTGTTAGTTGAGTAACTTATACAGTATAGATTGAAAATTAGCATGAAATCGAATTCATACTTTGTTCGACGGTACTCAAATTAATTCATCAGAGTTACGAAAAGTATTCTAGGTTATAATAACAGTGATTATTATTAAAAAGGAATGCTTCGAATCCTGTTAATTTGACGATGGATTTGTAAGCGAAAAACCAGTGACTGCAACGATTGAATAAGCTGCACAGAATTCTAGAAGAAATCGCAAGAACTTACTTTGAGTTTATCCTATTAAGTAAATTAGTTATATTTAATAATTTATTATGTTTATTTTAGTTGTTGGTGTATGAGATTATAGACCAATATGTGCATTTGCTTCGGGTTTTATTTTTAACAAATCCATTGTTCTCTTTGCGGTATTATATCTAATAATATATTTTAAATAAAAATAACTTTGTCATAAGTATGTAAATGTAAATAAAGCAGTTTCTTTTAGTGTTTTTGCACGATTCACTTTGTTCTCTCTATCCTCACAGATTCTTTGCAAAAGAAAAGAAAAACTAGATAGGTAGCAATGATGTAAATTTTTCATGTAGTACTACCATATCCTGTACACCCCTTGACGGTACATGGCAGGAATTTGATGATATATATATATATATTTTGTGAGTTCAACAAAATCTCATCATCGGCCTGTGGAGTGAGATAGATGCTGAGATTCAGCAGATAATAGGAGAGGAAATAAAGATAGAGTGCATAGTGGTAGAGTAGGTAAAAGAGGCCTCAGCTGACCTGTTTTAGCTCTTTACCCCCCAGGGGTGTTTCTAAAACGGTCGTTGATTTTTCACTTTAGAAAAAAGGAAAAATCCTGAAAAGAAAACGTAACAAAAACTAGAAAACTTAACATGAATAAGGTACAGAGATAGTAAACCTGCAGAAAACTCTGGAAAGAGAAAAGAAAGGCGAACTTAGAAGTGGGGGAAGGACTTGGCCTGAGTGATGCAGCTCACAAGGAGCTGCACCGCCTCGCTGTAGGCCTTCGCCGCTCGCGTTCTCAGGTCCACCCCCTCCTGTGTGGACTTAAAGACTGTACAAGGTCTATTTCCTCTTGTTGTGTGTTGTCAATATTTCATCTGCCAACCTACCACCCTCGGCTAAAGTTATCATTTGGAGAGTTCTGAAGAACGCTATTTCTGCCTCTTCCTTCATATCCAGAACTCCAATTATCTGTTCTGGAGTGACCTCACTTATGTCTTCTATGTATAGGTCACCCCATTTCACACTCACAACTTTTGGGCCTGTGAGTATGAGTACAGGGTCTCCTATTTTTGCTATTGCATTCTGGAACTGTTCTGATAGCACAGGGGTTTCTTTTAACAGATGCCTTAGCGTCTTTGCTGCTTTCGCATGAGGGGGATCTGGTGGGCAATATCTGCTTTTTGAGGTTCATCTGATTTTGTTTTTTTCTCTTCCTTAGGTTTGGATGCTGAGGTTTCTATGGAGGCTGCCTTCTTTTTTCGGACGTTGTTTTGCCATTATGCCTCTTTTAGAGTTGGAAAGTCTGGGTTTTCCGACTCTTGTTCTGTCGTAACTGTTGTTGGCCTTATGATACCTCCCATCCTTTCTACCTGGGTTCTGGGTGGGCAGGTGTCCACTTTGTGGTCTATGGCACCACATTTGAGGCAAGCAGCTTTACATTTATCTAGTGTATGGCCTGCTTTAAGACAATTTTTGCATTTTAGTCGAGGGCAGTCTGCCCCAAGATGACTGAAGGCACCACACCTGAAACATTGCTTTTTCATGCCAGGGTAGTTTACCATTACCCTGGCAGATCCTATTGATGATGATGAAAAACTAGATAATATCACTCTTGATAAATAGTCCTTATAAGGACTGGCTTAAAGGGGGAAGCAAGAATGCTTTTCATCTTCCCCGTTATCTGTAGAAGACAGTGTAGGAATAAGGTGTTATTGAGCTATTAAAGCTCTGATCATGGCAGGAAGGTAACAGCAATAGCCGAGCCTCAGTTAGAACTTCATTGGCTACAGCATTGCCATCCATTACCCTCCAAGGGTATTGGATTGAATGAATCAATCACCGCATCACACAGTCGATTGATTCCCCACTCTTGATAAAACAGGCTTGAAAGCATATTTTAAACCATAACAACCATTTCGTAAAAAGGTGTAGTTCTTAAAAATAAAAATTATAAATTAGTTTTAAAAATATTTAAATATATGCGTAA
The DNA here is from genome assembly GCF_054136105.1 of Typopeltis vanoorti. Taxonomy (NCBI): domain Eukaryota; kingdom Metazoa; phylum Arthropoda; class Arachnida; order Uropygi; family Thelyphonidae; genus Typopeltis; species Typopeltis vanoorti. The sequence continues at coordinate 60,521,438 of NC_143569.1, forward strand.
TTATATTTTCAATTATTTTGAATTAATATATGCTTTGATTTAGTTGTCAATCTGCTTCTTTTAATCAGAATGTAAATCTTTCAAATTGAAGCGATTTATTTGCTAGAATTTTAAACCAGCATGACTAATGAAGTTAAAAATGAGAAACTGTTATCCATAAAAAAAAGGTATTCAGAGTTAAATTAGTATTTTTTCATTAAACATACCCGGTTAATTTATTTTATATATATTTTATATATAATTATTGCTGTTTGCAAGATAAATCGAGTATCATTTTAAAATGTTTTTATTTGTTTTGTAATATGGTGTGTCCGTTTGGGTAATATTATTGTGCAATGCAAACCGACAACATACGACACAATTGTTCTTACGTCATCGCAAACACAAGTCCATCTGGTGATCAATATTTTTTTTTTTCAAATTTGCCTCGTGCACTGGCCACTGGACTCCGTTTACACACCGGTATCACTATTCCATTGAAATTAGTAAATAAGTCGATTAACGTTATATATGGGCGTAAACAAATTATTCACACAGCTTAACGGGCTCGGTTTAACGATTTTTTGGCAGGGAGAAGGCATCCAGATTTTTCAAAAATTGTCTGTGTCGTCTGTTTCAACCATCAGCCAAAAGAAAATGTCTACTTCAACCCCTCGACAAAAATGGAACGGTCTACGATGGCTCCACTTTCCAGCGTCCCGACGCTAGCAAACGCCAACGGCCGAATGTCCGTTAACAATTTGAAACGTAACGTAACCGACTTTTGTGGCGCGCGCTTGGGAGCGCGGTGAGAGATGTAGTGGACGAATCGATCAGTCGGTAGGCGGCATAGAATAAAGGTGGTGTCAATTAAGGGGGTCTTCGTACAGGTGTTTTCCAATGGTGAAGTGTAACTATAGGGTACTGATTCAGTCAGATAATTCGTTTATTGAAGAGAATACATAAATATATATTTTATTTCGTCAAGTGTGGACATGTAAATTAATATTTGATTGTAGCAGGTGTAGAGGGAATGATAGAAATTCATACAGAGGTAAGTGATTATGATCCGTGCAATATGCGTTTATATTTATTACAATTCTGAGTATAAAAATAATTTTTCCATTATTTTTTATTAAAAATATTATTGTTTTTTATATATAATTTTTTGGTTCTTTCAGAAAACTGGTATTATATCAATACACCATTTTGTTGCCAATATCAATATTTTATAAAAGCAAATGTGATTTTTTTATATATTATTTTCTTCTGAAAATTAAATAATGTAGTAGAATGTTTAAAAATTTTTCTTTTACTTATATTTTGTTTATTTATATTTATATTCATTACATATACATATATGATAAGTGTTTATCTTTGGAGAAACGATTTTATGTAGGAAATTTCGAGTTATCACTTTAAAAAAAAATATTTGGTGATACCTCTAAACGCAACATGAAGAAAAACAACTTCCAAAGTGTATTTCCTTACTAATAGCTTCACAAACTTAGTCAACAAGCGATAAAATCTCAAAAACTGAACCAAAACTTCTAAAATCGTAAGCAAACATTCACAGAAGACAACAGCAGTATTCTGCTTGTGTGTGTGGTTATTTATTAATGTATAATAGGTAGTTTTGTGTAATAATTTTTGACAGTAACCTAACACAACTGTTCTTACTACACAGAAGTCCATCCAGTGATCATTTTGGAAATGAAAGTGTGGATTACTACTAATCAATTATAATAGAAAGTTTCTGACTCAAAAACAGAAAAATAAAATGCGTAGCATGCACATAAGGTCATCCAAACTAAAAACAGATAGCAATCAATTAAAATAGTTTTATTAGAAATCTCCAAGAGTGCCTAAAATTAGCATCAAGTGAAAGTGATTGCGAAGCAAGAAGAAAAAGGCTTTGAACTAGTTCGATGGATTACTGTTTATTTAAATTGTCGCATCGTTAAGAGTTTGAATATTCATTCTAAAGGTCCAAATGCACCCAGTAACTTAACGTACAGTATTTGATTATTCTCAACAGTTCCAGCTAACATCCACTAGGTGGCAACACTGTAAATAATTCACTACGAACAGATATAGCTCTATATGTATGATGGTTGAGGGGATGCACACAAGACCTCCCCCCCCCCGACTGCTTTTTATTTCACTTAATCAGGTGTAACCCGTACTCTTTGTGGGGACTTCCTTGCAGGGGAAAACAGAACAGAGCCTGGCACCTGTGGAGACATCCCCGCACTTCTATTGTTGTGTCTGTGAAAAGAGAGTTCAAACACACTGCATGCAGGGAAATTTCCATTGCTTGAGTAAAATGGTTGCGAGACGTACGGTAAAGCAAATACAAGTGTCAATGCGTATAGGTTTTCAAAATTTATTTTTGAAGTAGGCAACAAAGAATTGCGAATAAAATAAGAGATGGACTGTACGTAGGAATATCGTCTAGTGAGCTCAATAAAAACATATATGAAATAATGTAACTGCATCCGAAATATGAAATTCGACATAATAATAAGCTATACAGGAAATTTTGAATAGGTTCCTGTGATTTTGTAACGTGAGGGAGAGATTCCAAGTAATGCTAGGCCCCAAACTCCGAAAATCACAATGGTAGCATTAATCCCTCCATGCTGAACTGTTTCGATATATAAAATACATTCTTCCCATAAGCCACATTACTTGCTATCATTACACCACTGCACCTAAGGACATAAATCTTCCATATAAACATAGCATATTTCTATATATTACGATTAAAAGAAAGCTTCATGCTTCTCCTATACATACGTTATAAAAATGGAATGGATTTGAGCATGCGCAATAATTAAAATGTACTAGACTGGGCATATCCACCAGTAGTTTATCAGCGGGAACTGAAGATATATTCCAACGGCAGTTTATCAAAAATCTAGCACATCGCGTAAAATCCCGAACGTGACGTAGCCAACCGACGCGCGCAGTACTTATTGGACTTGATTGGGGCAACCTTGCCAGGATTTAAAGGCCCGGATATTATCCCTGGGTACATACGGGCACACAAATGCCCGGGACAACCCACGCTACTGACTACATGGTAGGGAGGAAAAACCAAGAAAAAAAATCGTATATACTTTCTGTTCCTTACACACGCCAAAATGCACACACACACACACACACACACATAGAAGAACAAGAGCTAAACTTACCTGTTATTTTGGTCTGCATTTTTTCTCTGGAGGCTTCCATTTCTTTTGTAGCGTTGCATCTTTCTGGATGTATCGTAAGCGAGGACGATGGTTGTTTCGCGCAAGCACTGGTGCTTTCTGACTTCACGCGCTGGCACACGTCTGCTGTGTTGACACACTCGGAGTGTTGGGAACAGAAGGGCAAGCGACTGAGGGCGTAAGTCCTGTGCACCATTTCGTTTCTTTTGACGGGCGCCCATTCGTACCTTCCTTCCAGGGGCGTTTCCCCTTCGAAATCGAAGTTCCACCGTTTCCGACTCTGTAGGGAGATCTGGGCCATCTCCTGCCGTACGAACCTTCGAGTAGACTCGCGATCGATGGGTTCTTCGGCAAATAACCTCCTCCTGATCGACGAGCTGTCGACAGGGCCAAATCGTGGCTGCAGCCGTGTCCCATCCGACATGATCACACGCAGAACTACATGTCCCGTACTCATCGCTGGTTCAACCGTCGACACACTAAAAACGCGACCGCAGTTGATAACAAACTCCGTCAAGTTTACAGAATGTAGACCTAGAGTTCCGTAGTCGGCGCTCAAAAACCAGTCCCGATCGCCGAGCTCAGCTTCTAGTTATTTATAGCCACCAATCGCTGCTGCGCTTCGTGTGCCGCAGGTCATGAAGCAAGCAGGCAACCAACCAACTGATAAAGGCCTGCCCTTCTATTGGACGAAGAGTGAACCTGGCCACTCTCACTGGCTTTGGTAACGCGGCTCTAGAAATGCTGCAATCAACGCTCTGAACGTCTGGCCTTACGGTATTAGACAGTGGCCGTTGGTCCGATGAAATTTTGGCGAGTACAGAATGACCCCCGATGTATCAGAGAAGAAACTTTTGGTGGGGATTTAGTTAGAAGGATTTTAAGATAACAAAACTGAAAAAAAAATATATATATAAAATAGGATAAACCTCTGATTCACTAAAAATGGCAGTCGAGAGATCTCTTATGTGGTCGCCGATGTTCGAGAGAATTTTCCTCCCACAGAATTATTTCTCCCCTAACATGTTCCTAAATCATACAGGAAACACATTTCCTCTGTGCTTAACGTTTTCCTGTTAAATATTTTCACATTATTGGTCTTCTTCTTGCTAATAATTTCACTAATAGATCAACTTGGTGATAGATCGCTGCATCTTTTTTCGGTCATTTTTCTTCTTTTGTCTATCCCAATTTCATTTTCCTTTTGCGAGTTTTTATACACCATTTAGATGTTACATATAATGCTTAAGAATACTGTTACAAAATATTAGATTTTTGTAAATTACAAGGGGGACAAATTCATGTTCAAAGACTGCCTTCGTTTCTTTGCATCTTCCATGTTGTCCTATATAAGATACACTAAAGTAGTATTTTTTTTTTTTTTTTTCTTAGGATAAATTGTTACTTGTGTTAAGAACTTTGACAAGAAAGCATTAAATGTAAATGTGACATAATACAGTGAATATTCACTTATAAACAAACTTACTAATTGAAAGATTAAAGGTTTCTCGTCAATAATCATCGTAATCCTTTTTTTTTAGCTGCTTTATGATAGAGTAGAATGTTATATTTTACTGATTTTTTAAAGGTATTGTTAATGATGAAAAATACATCACTTTTTAAAAGATTCTTCGTGTATTTAATGCCAGTGTTTGCAATCAAGCACGACTAATCTGATTCGATTTACTATTCTAAAGAAAATGCGCAGCATAAGTCTGTTTTCAACAATCCAATTAGATGGAAAATTCTTTAGTATAAATACGTCATTTACATTAATTATCCTCCCAATGCTCAACTGCTAATAACTTATTCTGATGCTAGGTGGCGCTCGTTGAATCATCAGATGTTCATTTAAACGCTTATGTATAATTTAATGACGAGAAAGCAATGAATTATGTCCATTTCTTCACAGGCGCTTATCTGCTTAATTCTTCATCGTGCAAGTTATTGTTTATTGTAAATGACATTTCAAATTTAGGTCTGTGCAAGATTTTCTTATTATCCTTTTAAGTTTTTTTCATTAATTTTTGGTTCATGTTCTTATTAAGCTCAAATACACTACTAATAACTTAATTTGCAGCTAGGTGGCGCTCGTTGAAGCAAATTTTACCTTTCATTTTTTGCACAGTGCACTCAAGCGGGATACTGGAAGGAATGAAAGGTAAAAATTTTTCTGTAATACACGTCTAGACAGTAATTAATTCCTCACTCTATTTGACGCCTATAAATATCATATGTTCCAACTTCTCAATATGAATTACATTTAATGAATAAACTGATTATATTTATTCCACCTTCACTAATATTTTGTATTTCAGTTTGTTTTTATTTTCTTATATGATTTTCTTTTAGATAATAATAAAAATTATTATGCTGTGTATTATTTATTTATGTGTTTTTGAAATTTGTCGTACTTTCCATGTCTCCTTCACACATTTCCTTTCTTTGTTAATGGATATCCTCATAACTGACACTTTTAACTTTAAATTTCACAAATTTCATATTATCATCAAAATATTTTAATTATTCTAAAAGTTTTATATGATAAAATCATTAAACTTAAGTATTACATTTAAATAATTATTTTTTTTATTTGAAAAAACTTTAAAAAAATTATAAATATATATATTAATAAGTACACATACATTTCATATAAGAGAAATATGTTTTGAAAATCTCGATATCAAATAATTATGTTCTGTTGATATTGCGAATAGATCAGTATCAGTAAATGCTGTTTATGAGTGTTCATATTGTTAACATCATATGTTATTGAACTAAAGAGGTTTATGCGTAAATTATACATGGATTAAATAGTTCTGATGAAAATAAAGGTAATGAATTAACACAACATGATGAATTTATATGCGTAAATTATACATGGATTAAATAGTTCTGATGAAAATAAAAGTAATGAATTAACATAACATGATGAATTTATACACGTGATGCAACATATACACAATCCGACATCAAACGAACTGAAATCTTATATTTTCCCTTTCATTCCTTCTTCCTAGACTTGTTGTGTAGAATCCCCCCCTCCCGCAGAAAAAAAATTACGTTTACAGCTGTTAACAATAGCGATAAGTTTATTATCTGTTCTTGAACCACACACATTACCGTTGTATACAGCTTTTTCAATATTTCATGTGTATGACTGATATGCTTTGATATCAGCCATGGTGTATAACTGATATCAAAACATCAAATGATTAACATATGAAAAAATGTTTGTATAATTTCGCACATTTGTAATCAGCATGATTACTTTGATTAATTTAGATCTTCAAAATATTATGTATGATACTGTATATGAATGGTTGCCCGTAGAACTTATAGATCATGGAATGTTTTTGCATGTTTAGTTTCAGTTTTTATCATCTTATTTGTTATAATTTTGTTTAATCTAATTCATTAATTGTTTGCTGTTTTGTATATTAAATATTGTGATAAAATACAAAAATAAATACTGATTTGCTGTTTACGAAAGACTAAAATAATATATGTTAAAAGTACTGAAAAAAACTTAATAAATAATAACTCATTTACATAAATAAATTAGAATTTTTTCAGCCTAGCACAACATTTTTACAATTATAATTACCATGAATTTATAATTAGTCTTTGATTTTATTGGTTGTTTGCTTGCTTATTTCACAGAAATTTCCTTGTTCGTGTTGCATCAACTTGGAGGTGAGTGGTTTTAAAACTAATTTTTAAGTGTTTTAGCAATGCATGCTTAATTATGTTTCGGTAATATTTTATGTATTATTAATGGGCACGTTAAATTAAACAGTATTTTTTTAAAAAAAATTATATTTACTTAAATGCAGTCTTATTAGCTTTCTCATTGATTTATTCTTTAAATGTTTCGCACATTATTTTTGATGTCAAGGACATTTTTAATGTCAGTATGAATTGGTTTAAACTAAGAATTAAATGGCTCAACATCACCGAAGCATTTCCGTTGTTGTTGTTGTATGTGCGCAGTCCCGATCCCGTGAGTCTGCGCATACTACTTCTATTGCCCTCGTGAGCTTCGAGTAGTGGTCTGTGATTAAGCGCAGCATTAGTTGGTATATACAGGGTGTTCGGGATAAATTTGACAGTTTCGTAAGGAAAAAGAAAATCTTCTTTGTATCTATTAAATTTAATGAATTGACAAAAAAACATTACAGGCAGAGTTAATTACAATACTATCAACAAGATTTACTCAAAATAACCACCATTAGCATCGATCACAGCTTCAATTCTGCTTCGGAACCTCGAACAAGCTGATGCTACAGTCTCCCTGGGAAGGGCCGCAAAAACTGTTTTAATTTTATCCATTAACTGGGCTTTTGTATTACTGGAAATGCGATTGGTGTCTTTTTCAACTGCGCCCCATACAAAATAATCCATGGGGTTAAGGTCTGGGGAGTTTGGAGGCCAAACATTTGGACTGGTGAAGTCGTAGAAATTTTCAGACAACCATTTTTGACTTTTCCCAGAGGTGTGGCAAGGGGCCGAATCCTGCTGCCATACATACGGCCTACCATTGGCTACCCTTGTTATCCAGGGCTTGACCAGTTAGCAACTCCACGAACAAAGCCCGAATTCCAATGCCAGGGTTCTTCAACACCTGTTCCTGCATATTTGCGAGGAATTCTGCTGTACGAACGCAATCAGATCGTCTGCTAGGGATCTTTCTTCTTGCTACATCCTCGTAGTCACCATTGCAAGTCTCTAGTTCATGCCTGATTGTTTTTACTGTATTCAGGGAGCATTGGGTAGCAGTCGTAATATCCTTATTTTGATGGCGGGCACGAATCATCATGATACAAGTTATTCTCTTCCATGATTCAGGTGGGTTCCAGCTATCCATCCTTTCTGACATCTTGTATATGAATGAAGAAGGGTCCAAACTTTTAAATGAAGAGAAGTGTGTGTTAATACATGTAACTTACGGAAAAATATAATTAATTATAAATATGTCAAATTTATCCCGAACACCCTGTATTTTATCAAAGTGTGTCTGAAAAATTTTACTGACGTATTACCATTAAAGAAAATGCTTGACAATTATTAATGCTTCATAAATGAATTAGTGAATTTCCAAAAAATGGAAGCTGTCAGGGATATGACTTATTCGATGGAATAACTTGAGGTTTTATTTTTATTTATTATTATTATTATTTCTCATAGAAACACTATTTTATAAGAATATATTTAGGAAGTTTTAAACAAATTTTATTTAAAAAAATATTTATTTTTTCTCCTTTAAAGAAGAAATATTCTTTCAACTTCAATTATACACCTACTCATGAAAAATATCTATTTGCATTGTTTCCATGTTCTAGAGTAATGCATTTTTTATCCTTTGCTTTAATGAAATACGGTGGTTTTTTTTTTTAATTTTAAATATAAATAAATATAAATATATATAATAAATATACTGATTTTACAACTTACAAAGTTTGCGTTGCACTGTAGACCATTATCCTCCAGACTGGTCTTAAATCAGAAGCTTACTTTGTGTTTTTGTTTACCTACAACGGTTTGCTGCTATACTTTAGCTTCTTTCAGAATCACACTTTAAACAAACAGATCAGCAATGATGATTTCTCAAATGACACGTGTTTGGTGTGCATTATATAGCATTTAAAACTATGAAGATATAACACGGACATGTTCTTCCAAATCATTTATATTGGACTCTGTGATTGCAGTTTATTTCCACTATTATTTTTGTTTATTATCTTTCGAAATATTTTCCCATCTTCCTCCTCAAATGCTTTGGCATTGCAATGAGCCAACTTAATCCATAAATATACTATAGTGTGTATTTTACGTTAGAGAGTTTTATTTTTTGCACTTTAACGAATAGTCTCATTTATAACAGATAAATACGACACATAATAGCTTCATATTATCACAGCTTCATATTATCACAGCTTAATATAAGGATTAAGCGGGGTCTTTTAATGTGCGATATGAGTGCCGCAGTAATAATATTCGAGATATCTTGTAATGGTATGTATTGCAATGCCTAAGTACCGAAGTCATAACTTGACTGATGTTGGTTAGGATTATACTAGAGAAGCTAAGCCATAACACAAGCGTATTATTTCTGTTAACTGTATGTGTTCATAGGCTGGTTTATCTGTTTCGTTAGAGTAAAAATCTGAATTCCTCGGCGGAAATCCCTTCATTTCCGTATGAGATCAACCACGCATCTTTAAATGAAAAGCTACTATGAAGATTCATCAGTCTAGACTCTAAACGATAACTACCGGAAACCAGGCCTTTCCGAGTAAAGGACAAATCTCATTCTTTTGATAGCGGAATCAAAAGTGCTTATAAAAAGATAGGAAATATCATGTTTGCTACAAACATGATAGATGCAACGAAAATTTAGATTATAAACTTGGATTAATCCAGTTATCATTCTAAGCAACTTAGTTATTATCATTTCACCTGTATGATGTTTAAATGCATAGCCACTAGTAAACCTAGTTTTATATCATTTATCATTTTAAATAGGTGCCTAACTGTAGGGAGAAGTCCTGGTTTTAAAACGTAAATCTACAGGCCTCCACAGGCAGCCTGAAAAAAAAAAAAAGGAAAAAAAAAAGAGTCAAACCTCCACTAATCGTTTAATATGTATACAGGCTCTTCTTTGGTATTCTTATCTGGAATTCAGTGTCACCCACAGTCTTTCTCATAAGAATCTATTATAATTCTCTTTCACATATTTCAATTGCTGTATATCTTTCGTTTTTCTTCTACACACATGGAGCTTTGCCTTACAGCACATGACGTTTTATCTTTCTACTGAAACGATATCACATAACACGCCACGCAACAACTTCTTCCTGGACATGGCGCTTTGAGCGTTCGTGTTTCCTATAAGGTTCGGCTAGGGCAACTCGCAGTATGGCGACGGGTGTATTCTCGCAAGCTCTCTGCTCAATTTTCGCACGAAACTTTTATAGTTTCTGTATTCGGCTTTGAAATAATGTTGGATTTAATATCCACTCAATTTAAATAATTTTGCATCGCCGAAATGAAGCCTTTGGCCCTTTATTTTAGTAAATACTTTACGCACCGACCAAGAGTTCGCTTACAGAAAATACATCTCTCCGACGCTTCAAGTTCCCTAGTCATTGAGAGTTTTTGCTTTCTTATGTTTCTCCCGGAATTTTGCTCCCGGTAAGAGGGGAGGCTTAAATTTCGTGCGGGGGGGGGTTTGCCTGAGAGAGCGATTTGAGTCTCTGGGAAGGGTGTTCTCCGACATGGCCCATGGTGGGGGGCGGGCTTGTGGATGCTTTTCCCTGGAATATGAGCGGTTCTGCTTAGTGGTGGGATGAGCCCTGTCACTGGGTGGAACCAATGCTGAGTTGGAAGATATTTCGGTCACTCGTAGGGAGTGATCATGGGGATCGTTCATGGCGTCTTGTTCAACATTTTTGGATGCAACACCACTGAAAATGTGCTGTGGATAAAGGAAAGCAGACTACAGGCCTTCTTGTCACAGTTTGTCGATATCCGCGTACCTGTGCTTGAATGGAGCCGATTAGCAAGCTGATCTGCCTTGGTGCGTCGATTACGTTTTGTTGTTATAACCAAAAAATCTATCTACGTGCTGCATGATGGAGCGAGGGTGACCTCTTAGCAAACGTCTGGAACACATTCCATTAGTTTGAAACGCTTCCAAGAGCCTGGGTACAAAGCTATGCGAGATTCCAAGCTCTCTGGCTATGTCAGTAATTCTGCGGCCTTCTTCAAGTTTTCCAATAATTCTTCCCTGCACGAAATCATCTAGATGATGTCCTTGAGACATTACACGACATCCAAGTTTGCAACTTTATTCTTTTTCGAAAAGAACTTCCTTCAAACACAATTCGCTGAGCTCAGTCTTTTGCCTTTTATCCTGTTCAGGAATGTGAATCTTTTGTATTCGGAAATTTCGGAAAAAAAAAATGTGTACCCTCTTTCTACTCGAAATCCTCAGTTGGATAAATTGCCACAAGCTGATTCGTCTGATTTTGCTGTTGTAATCTTCAGAAATGTTCGTTCTTAGGTTTTGCACATCAGTGTATTTTAGTAGATAGAAAAACTAGCTGTTTTAGAGATGTAAATACATCATTTCTCATTAAAAAAAAAAAAAAAAAAAAAAAAAAAAAAACGCCGCACAAAACCTGCTAAGCAGATTTATCTCTGGCAATAACATTATACGTTATGTGAGTGTGGGATAACAATAAATTGCATCCACCTAAACTAATTAAATAATCATTCAAAATAATTACATATTTGGAGATATTTTAAACCCAAATATCAAGTTCATTTTATAGTTCAAACTTATATCTTCAGACTATTTTATAGTCTGAAGATCTAGCGGGCTATTTTAAAGAACCCACCCCTTAAAAAATTAATTGTCATGAAATTTCACTGTTTAGAAAATTACAGTTTGCATAGCGTAGGCTGTTTTGAAGTGAAGATTTAAATTTTTATAATTAATTAGGATTACCAAAAACGTACATCTACACTTGCTATTTTAGTTTTTTATTATTTACTTTTAGGACCATTGATAAAAATTATTAATATTCTTTTTTGTGTGTGCGTGTGAGGACACCCTGTATAAGATGAATTTCATATCTGTATCTCACTAAAGAAAAACAGCACCATTTATCTTATCCAAGAGTTTATAGATCGGATCTTTTATAGACAGCCATACTTTATACAACAAGGAAAAAACAGTTACCATCAGGTCCTGCAAACACAAGGGTTATATTCATAACCACCACTCAAGAAAATCAGGTCCCGTAGAGTACATCATTGATACATACCATTGTCTGAATTAGATTAACATGATTGATTAAGACATAAGTTAGGAAGGTTAAACCAACAAGTCTTAGAATCTACAATATCTGAACCACAGCAACGGATTTTAACTTGGGCATAAAACTTTTAAGCACCTCATTAAAGACATGAATGTCTTTAATGAAGTGCTTAAATTATTTAATAGGATGCTTAGCCCCATAGATAAAATAGATTGATAGCCCAAACGCCCTGACCAATAAGATAGCTGGCGTAAGACTGGATGCTAGCAGTAAATACGATCTGCATCAGACATTGCGGATATTTCCTTGTTCTAAGCGCGTTTCATTCAATTTCATAATTAAATTAGCCGTTAGATACATTTACTTCAAAGTGTGTAACTGCTGCATAACATTTCAAGTCATCGAAACCTTATATATCATTAAAATCTGCTTATTGTTATAAAACGATAAATTTTATTGGCTGCTATTCAATGCGTATACATTGCTAACTGTAATTTTTATAATTTTATTTTATGATTCCATTTGATATAAAGTATTATAAAATGCGAAACCCTACTTATGTCATGCAGAATCTGTATGTGTATAACAACCACTTTTAGTGTCTGAACATTATCGAGACTTTTAAATTGTTCAGTGAGTGATAGCTGATTACATCACCATGTTTCTGACAGGTAATATCTCCGATGAATAGGTGTGCATTATCATTTGAAAGCAACTATTGCATTCAGGATATCAATGTAATCAGTGTAGGATGTAGTAGGTGATCTGAAGCATTATTGAAATAGTTCCAATGACGTCTTTGTCTCTTCATGTATATATATATATATATATCAATGAACTTAATCCAACAGTACAAGTCACGTGAACATTCGTGAATACAATGGGATTCAACAAAGTGATTGTGGGTGAGGATATCCCTTATTGAGTGGAACTTCTCATATACGTCGTATATTATTCATCTATAAAAAGAGTACTAAGAAAGACTCCCAAGAATTAGAGAGAAATAAATGTCGTTTGTTTCGCTTAGCAGGATATTTAGTCGAATCATGAGGCATAGAATTTAATTCAAGATATCCCCAATAATATCGAAAGAACAGTTTGGTTTTGAAGCAAGAATATCTTGCGTGGATAGATCTTTTCCTTACGACAAATATCCCAAAAATTGGTTACTAAAAATAATGAACTCATTGATTTTTATAGATTCAGAAACAAGCTTATGATAATGTCCCAAGAAAGACAATATGATAGGCATTGAAGAGAGCAGGAATAGATGAAAATACAGTAAGGATGGTGCGGAGGATGTACCGGGGATTTAGGTCTACTATAAAGATAGAGCTTCCGTAGCTCAGTCAGTATAGACGAAGCCCTTTGGTCGGAAAGACCTGGGTTCGATTACCGTCAGTGATGTGAGAAACCTTTATCTGGTCTCTTTCGACTAAAGGTGAGTTAGCTGGTCTAATACGGAGGTAGAGGGTTTTTTCTCCCCGAAACTCGGGTTTTTCGTCCCTCAGAACTGGCAAACCTCCCTGTAGAACACACGCAATTTACAGACACGAATACTTAGAGGCAGAGAGTAACCGCCTTATCCTCGTATTACAGTTAAGAAATCCAAGGATACTTGGAAGGCTATGGGCGCTTAAGTGCCTATTAAAGCCACTGATAAGACAGGATAAAGATTAGCAATGAACTTTCAGAGGAATTTAAAGGAGCTCAAGCAGGGATGTCGTATGTCACCAATCATTTAAGATCTATTTAGATGAGGTTGGAAGATTGAAACAGGCAATGCTGTGGAATGGGTGTACCCATAGAACTTATATTCTCTTCTTTTCGCAGACGTGGAATACCAAATGGGAAAATGGATACGTATAAATGTTTTGAATTGAAAATCAATCTGTTAAAACCAAGAAGCAGGTGGAGATCGACAGCTCAACGAATCTTGAGTTGGAGGTGGTAACCATAAAATCAGTAGATTCCTTCAAGTGTATGGGCTGCCTAATCGACAAATTTGATTAGTAAAACTATGAACGGTAATTTACGGATGTGAGTTTTGGACCCTCACTAACAGCCAAGAAGAAGTTGTGGAGATGAATTTTTACTGACGAAGTACAAGAGTGATTAGCATGGATCGTTTGAAGATTGCACATATTCGAACAGAGATGGAAGCTGAAAAGCTTGTGACAAAGAGGATGGAGGATTTTGACTTGAAATGGTATGGACAAGTGCAGGGGATGAGAGAAGAACGATGGCCATTGGTAATTATGAATTGGTCATCCCTTGGAAGGAGAAAAAAGAAGACCAAAGCTACATGAAGAGGGATTATTGTGAGAAAGATGGAGAAAAGAGACTTAAAGGATGAGGACTGGAAAAATCGTAGAGAATGGAATTACAACAGAGCTGCTGAAAAGTGGAAAAGCTTGCAAAAGAAAATGAGAATTGAATTGATCCATCAGTGAGGAATTAAAAAACATAGGATTTAAGGGGTATGTTGTAGATGTTCTTGAAGTTTATTTGTTTTCATAGTGCTTAGATGAATTAAAGATAAGCCCGCAATTACTGTAATTTATGAAACCGTAAACAATGGAATACGCCGTTGAGGTTAAAGAGGTTAGCAGAATTCCACGTAATGTTAAGCCTGGAGGCAAAGCTATTCCAAAAGTAGAACATCGGATAGTGAGCTCCAACCTTTTGCCGAGCCTCAAAGCAACCGCACAATAATTAAGAGATTTTTAAAAGGTCATTAAAATATTATTTACTTCTACAATGCTACAAAACTAAAAAAAAAAAAATAATAACATTTTTAAATACGTAAAAAATCTACATTACTATGAAATAGCCATAAAGTAATCATAAAAAATAGGGGGGGGGGAGAAATAATTATTTTTTGACTTGGAATTAATTTTGTTTATTGATTATTGGCGCTGTTTTCATAAAATTTTATAAATTTTTATGAAAATTTCATAAAATAGATGGGGCTGAACAGAGAATTTTACGAAGTGTGTGTGTGTGTGTGTGCATGGTGGGTAAATTGGAGATCGTTGAGCTAGATACTAATATGGGAACTTACTACAAAGTCTTTAATGTCAAAGCTAATCAAGTGTTCGATATGTTTCTTCAGTTGTTTCATATGATGTTTATACTCACATATTTATATATTTACATATGTACATAGACGCGACCAAGACTTTGTCTTGTTTACTTTGCTGACCGACAGTCGTTCTATCAATGAGCAAATCTGTATTAGTCACCGAGTGAGAAGTTCGAGAATAGAATGGAAATGCTAACATCTGCATTTAGAGAGAACTGAAATAAGATCACTTGAGTTGTTAATTCTTTCTTCTTTTTTTTTTTTTTTAGGTGTAATCTGGATGTGGGCTAGATTTCGAATTATCTCGTAGATACCACAAGAATGGAGGAATTTATGAACACGAAAGAATATAAGAAATTAATTCTGTGGGAGCAAGGAAAGAGAGAGAGAGAGAGAGATACTGTCATTACGATTATAAGATTCATTGGAGAACATTTTCTCAACTTTTCTAGTGAGTTCATTGAGCGAAATGAAATTATATAATACGTAAGTAATTTGTTTTGTCTTGTTTATTCGATGTCTTTGTTATTGTTTATATTAGTAATCGCCAAATTAAAAAAAAAAAAAAAAAAAAAAAAAAACTAGCTAAATTTCTGACACTTCTTATATTCCGCTGGTCCCAGAATGGGTGAATGGATGTATGAACGGCTGAATGCGAATACATGTTGACCACGTGATGGGCGGATCCGACTGCGTTATGTCATAGTACAAGAGAGATTCAGCAATATTTATTGGATACAGGAACGTGATGGCAACTTCATCCTACTGACAAGGATATCAAATCCTGTTGACCATTTCATTGATATGATGGAAATGAGATGGTGACAAGGACCCAATACCAATAAATCTGATAGAATTGCATGTATTCGTCATGCTTCTATGGATAATGAAGATACTTCTGGAGCCTCCTTGATGATCCGGCGTATCGAGGCTGATCTGAAGGCTCACACTCGTTCAACACACTATTAGGTAGGTATCGCTACCTACGCGGTGTATATATAATTTCGTAATCAACATTACCATCTATACTTTTCCATTACCACGAGTACCAAATTATTCGCAATTCGTTGGCCAACAGACAGAAAAATACACGACATACGTTCCACAACAAAATAGTGGGATTATTTTAAGCTAGCGAAAATGCGTTTTTACAAAGGAGAAGGAAGGTAATCTTAGTCTCTTACTCTCAAGAAATGTGTTTTCAAGTTACTTTTTCAGTGTAAGAAACACACCTATAAATGCTGTGCGTGGAGATTGATATCAGAACTGAATAGACTAATCTATCAATGAAAAAATAAATCACTATCTGTTAGTTTATTAGAAATAGACGCTGTTGGTCTCACCGGCCAAGGGGTTTAGAATATCTGCAGGCAAGCAAGCAAGATAGGAATTCGAATACCATCAGGAGCATGGGTCCTTATAAATCTTTAGGTCGTTGATAATTTTTCGTTGCTCGTTATGAGACTACTACTGGAGATCTCGATCAACTGTCGATGGTTAATTTTTCACGATTTGGAATTTATAAAGTGCAAAGAGTTTTGTAGGAGAGAAATAGCGTCCTGAACTAAAAAGAACACCAATTTTTCAGTGACTGAGGAGGCTATGAATATGATATATTTGTGTCAGGATTAGCTAGGTGTGAAAGCCAATTCAAGAAGAGAAAAATGATCTTGACTAGCGGTTAGATGTTATCAAAAGCAAGAGGGAGTGAAGCAAGATCTTTCGTCCGTGAATTAAGATAGAATTGCTTTTAGTTGTTATTGCAGTTCACTAGGTTATCATCCACCACCACCACTTGGAAATGATGAGGAGATCAATTTGAAGCTTGACTCATTGGAGCACTGTAAAGGTTCTCGAATGAAAAAGAGGAGAAACAGAGTGCGCTGTCATTAGTAAAACTATGGATTGGATTTGAGGTTTTGAGGGACGGATTTGACGGTCTTGGATTTGAAGTCAGATCCAAGAGAGCATTGATGTATAGGGTGAAGGTTGACGTACAGAGCCTTGGGGTACCTCACCCCAGCAATGATGGAGAAATCAGATGAGAGGAAACTGTCTACCATGAAGGACTATACTTGTATAGTTAATTTTATACGATAAAATTAAGATATTAAAATAAAAGAAACCTGTGGTTCACAGCAGAATAAATAAACTTGTTTTTTTCTTCCTTTTCGAAAGAATTTAATGCTATGTGATAGATGGGGGGGGGAGAAGTTTAAAAGTACGGAAAAGAGTAGTCCATAATTTGTGGACAAACCTTGACGTGTATCAAAAATCTATTATTAGAGAGGCTCTTTTTTTTTTTTTTTTTTTTTTTTTTAAATAATGCATCTTGACAATGATTTTACACGAATATCGCCAAGTGTTTTTATCGCAATATAATGCAAAGTAGAATAATATTCTCACACTTGCATCGATGAGAAATGTAAGAAGTCTTCGTTCTTTACTTCAATCAATAGATCAACAGCAATAGTTATGAAATTAGATCAGACGGTGTTATGTGTCACACTTATCATGATAAATAGTATGAAAAACACACTTCAGTTACCACATTAATTATTTGACATTACCTGAAGAAGATTATCGTAATTACAGTAGGCGAAAGATAGTTACTTCCTTATTAAATTACTTCAATTAATTCCAGTCGCTCTTGCATTTCCAAGATAGTTGATCACGTCTGTTCAGGAGGCATACTTAGTAAATTTGCTATCCTGTGGTCTTCTTTTCATTCTTTGTAATTCGGTAGTCCGTTTTCTCTCCGGTTGTTCACTGCGTGTCGTGATGGGTGGCTGCCAGGGGGCACTCGACGAGTTATTCTGTGCCTACTATCTTTCTCCTACACATACATTCGCAAGTTGAATGCAAAGCTATCAAACCTGCTTCTCCTTCTCCTCTTCTTTCATTCCATCTTTGAAATTTTCTTTCTCACTAGGATTTATCTGAAGACTATAACCTTCATCCATTCAAAAATAAGATCAGTAGATTGTTCTTAGATGCGAGATTCTTATGTTAATTCTAGAAACCAAACATAGTTTGACTGTGAGATCTCCACTAACCAAGCGGTTTGTTACTTCGGTAATAAAGTTCATCTACCACCTAGTGAATGCTAGTGGTGCCTAGTACTGCCGAAGCTTGACCTAAGGGGTGGGAGTGCCACTCCTTGACTACCGCTTACGTTAGTTCACCGTGGTTATTCGGCTACCGCAAAAGGATTTAATGACTAGGGGTGAAGATACAAGAATTTGTCGGCATAAAAGTGTAAGCAAAGTGCTGTTGAAGATCGATTGGATTACCGAAGATCTGAACACATTGTCGATATGGTTGGAACATTAGTGACGTCAAGTTTTTCATATTTTCGCGTTTTTTTTTTTTAATCTATGTGATATTCTGTTTTACTGTATTTCAAAATGTGTTAAACATTTTAAAAGATTCCTTAAAAAACATGATTCATCCAAAAATAATACTAATTTTAAGTAAAATGCTAAAGTCAAAATTAAATGTTAAAATACTTATAGGGATATCCCTTATTTTTTGAAAAGATCTCAACTTGAATACCGTCTAAGATGAAGGCAAGAAACTTTTATAAGGGCTTTTTAACTGAAGTAAGTTAGCTCACAGAAGTTGCAGAGTTTTTCGACGAGAAAAAAAATTTTTTTTCTCCCACAAATCACTCAAGCCAGCAGAAGAACGCACAGCAATAAAGGGCATGATGCCAGTGAATTGTGTCCAATCTTCTGGCCAGACTAAAATAAAAACATCTCGAATTTCTCATTTGAAAAGCAAAGATCCAGGAAGCTAACACGAAAAGAGAAAAGTCCGATCTGGAAATGACTTCCTAATAAAGAATCTACAGGGATTGGTTTTGGTTTCGGTTTGTACCCAAGTACAGTTGTAAATAAGTCAAATATTAACTACCGTAGTCAACAGTGTAGGCAGCACAGATGTAAAAACACCGTGAGTAGCTCATGGAGCGATGGAATTTCTTTACTCTGCTGACCGGACCGACGAATCATAGTAAATCTTTTCCTTCCGGATTGATAAGTGGTGGAATGTAACGGAAGTCTAGGGCGCATCATTTCAAATGCAAAATTTGGCAGCGGAGGTTTAAAGCTGCAATGGTCTGGAGCCAGTTTTAATCAAAGGTCTGGACTCGGACCTTTGGTTAAAAATGCCTGAAATTTCGGGTGAATGCCACAGACTTCAAACACTTCAGGATAACACAACATGTCCTACATTGTGGTAGTTTCACAAAACAAATTCACATCTTTTTCAACACGAGAATGCATTGTTGTACTGCAGTTGTTTTTCAGACATGGATTGGGTAAACTGATGTGGGAAAAACTGGGCTTCTTTGTTCAGTCTCAATCTCCAGCTAACAAAACACTGGAAGGAAACGTTGGGTGTGGACCCACCTATCGGATAGAATACTGATTCATGGACTGGTGGTCGTGGTGAAGGAAAAGCAGTTTAAAATATCTGATTCATATTATTATAAACTGATGGAGAATGTGCCTAGAAGGGTCGGATTGCGATCAGAACCATAAGAGGCCCCCAGATGCTCTTGGCTGTGTTCATTTGAAGTATCTTTGAAATATAATGCTCTTCCAATACTTATTTTAACACAGTGTATATAAACACATGCACACTATTGTCTATAATTTATTTAATGCATATAATCTCTTTAAGATTGAATATTTTTAACTACTTTTGTGTTTAGCTATGGCGATTTTCTTCCTCTATTTAGCTTCCCCCCCTGTCAGTTGTAAGACCACTAGTCGAAAGCCAGTCCCACTATTTGTCAGTGATTTAATGCAGGAAATGTGAGTGAAGTGACAGTATTATTATCCATCCTTCAGGCAGTATCCAGCCAAGTGAAAAACGATCTCATCTGCCCCGATGCATGTCTGGACAAAATGTTAGTAGAAAGAGATCGTTATCAGTGTACGATAATTCATGTATGTCAACACTTATATTTTTAGCACCTGTGATATTTTTGAAGTATTTTTTCCCCTTTCAATTTTAAAATATGTTAACTATATAAACTATTTATTGAAAGAGAAAAAAATAAATTATATTTTGACTGCTCTTGGGTAAAGAGAGAGAGAGAGAGAGAGAGGGTACTTACATTTAACGTCACTTGATGCTGTATGGTCACGCCAGTATCTCATAGAGTTTTGGAAGTGAAGCCTCTCTTGGAAGAAGTCGAGTCGAAACACTCATGTCCTGGTGGGATTCGGATCTACAGCCAAAGGCATAGGAACGCTATGGCAATAGGATAGTTGCCAAAGGCGCCGGTGTCAGAAAGGCGTCAGTGACAGGATATTTTACCAATTATCGAAATTGTCACACTAAAAAAAAAGGTGCGTATCTAAATTTGCCAAGGGCACCAGAACTCGAGTTACGCTACCCCCCCCCCCCAGAGTTTATTGGTTAGAGAGTGAATACGCTATCAACTCAGCCAACTATGCCAGTGAGGGAAGGTAAACATTGATGATATTTAGTTGTAGTGTTTATAAGTTCTTTCAAATAAAATTTTCAGAGTTTTGGGGTCAACCTTTGCTGCGTTATCTTTGAAAATCATCAAGGCAGATAGTCAATTCTTAATAATTCTGACGACTACGTTTTTTTTTTTTATTGATTATTACCTGGTAGTTGCACTGACCTCTTCCCCTAAATAACTCGAATTTGCGCCGTATTTGTTGTGCAGTGATAAACCAGCAGTGCTATACAACATTATTATCTCATGATATGTTAGTCTACTGCTGCTATTATACACATGACCGATCTTTGCCACTCATTTTCTCATAATTAAAGGATGTGATAATCTATTTTTTCTCCCCTGGCAAAAGATAATGACACGGTCCTGAGAACCTGTAATCTTCCCAGAAATAAATGATCCACTGATCTTACACAGACAGATTAATTTACGTGTTCACTGTGGGGTAGTTTACTGTAATCTACTAAGAGATCCATAACACAAGAGAATTCCCAATGTTCAACTCTTCTCCTGTGTGTGTGTGTGTGTGTGTGTGTGTGTGTGTAATTAAACGTGTCAGCGTGATAAATTCAATGGGGCTTCGGTTGTAGGTCCTTCGCTGGGAGATTGAACCCAGCACCGTCAAAATCATACTCAGTTTATATGCTAATAAGCAGGAGGGATGGTCGCCTGGTTTCCCTAAGGTGTGGCTGGTGCTCACTAATTAATGCAAATGAAACTCGTGTGTGTGTCCTTATACTTAAACAGATAGATGGATGAGCACACACTGATGAGCTATTGTGCAATTAATTCGACTAACACTTTTACGAGTGCTATAACAGTAATGTTGGCTAATTGATCTATTCATCCGACTTGTACAGTACTTGTGTAGCAATAATCTTTTCTCCTTTCAAAAATTTCACGTCCAGTTAATTTCTAGCTGTGATTTCAACATCGTTAACGTATCGGCGCGACTATTGCGTCACACGTGACGTCATCACAATCGAATTGTGTGTGTGTGTGGTTTAATGATTCTGATTTTAGAAATGCACGAAGAGAATCCACACACACACACACACACACACACACACACACACACACACACACACACACACACACACCTGCCCAGTTGGGGATGTTTTCTAGAGGGTGTCTAAGATTGCGTTCCATTGTTTGACGGAGGCCGAAGGCGTCTACGAAAAGGTTGCACAGGCGAGACAAAGGAGGAAAAAACAAAACAAAAAAAAACATATTGTCTGTTGTGCCCTTCGGCTCTTAAGCCAGTCATCAAAGGGACGGGACCAAGCACGAGTTAAGCGTCATTTGCTGTGCCATATGGCGCGTGCCAGCGAGTGCGGGTAAGCCAGACTCCCAGCGTGACCTCTAGCATTTTACCCCGCCCCCCTATACTTTGGCTCTGTACAAGATTTCTGCCTTGATGGAAAGGTCTTGTGCCTTGTGCACGCGTGCCTGCAGTGATGAGCGCGAGAGGTAGGCGCCTCCCCGTCCGTGGAAGGTTAGGTTGTTACTTTGTAGAGGTTGTGGTCGTCCCCTCGTAGGCGACACGGAAATAGATCACTCGCAGATCAACTCACAGCGCTTCTCTCTGTCCACTTAGAAATGGAAGTGGGACTACGTCTGTAATAGCAAAAATCCATCTGGCCCTCTTAACGGATTCCCTCCCCTCCCTCTATTGCTGATATCACGAATTTTGTTAAAGGTCACCCATCCACCCACACACAGATATTCTCTGGATCTGCAGTAAATTCCTGCTTATGCATTGTTCATCCCAGTGACTAAATTAAGTTTTTTTTCCCACATCAGCTTCGCTCGCATCTAAAGATGTTTCCATAGCAACATATGAAATATATCTGATGTCATCCACAGATCTGCAAAGCACAGAATTATTTCCGAGTTAAATAACTTAGCTCCAACTGGCAATCATGCAACCTGGACCTTCTACAATGATTGAGAGAAGAATGTGTTACTGTAGGTTTACACATACTATTATTTATTAGTATCTAAGTTATCATTCATTACCTAGCAGCTTGGTAATTTTTATTGTAAAAGACATTGTTTTAAATGTACACGAATTAAACAGGCAGAAAAAATAGCATGCGAACGATGACTTTTTCCATGGGTGTAAAATAATTCAGATATGAATATTACCTGTTATTTTCTTCTTATTCTATCTCTCCTGTGTTATCTGGCAGTGTCGACGATTTTTTTACATTTAATCCCTATCGTATCGAGGACAAGGTGGCTAGCCCTATGCCTCCAGGTGTGTAGATGCGTGTGTTCACGGGCGGTTTGCCTGTTCTGGGGGGGGGGAAGAAAAACCCGCGTTTCCGGGTGAAAAAAATCTATACCTTCGTATGAGACCGACTAACTCACCTTTAGTCAAAAGAGACCAGATAAAAGTTCCTCATCTCATTGAGGGGAATCGAACCCAGGTTTTACCAACCAAAAGTCTTCGTCTATACGGGCTGAGCTACGGAGGCTCTGTTACCTGTTATTTATACATAAATATATATAATCACTGCCCACACGAGAGAGACCCCCAAAGCCTATAGGAAATCGATTGTATGTGCGTAGGGATTAAGAGAACTGTTGGTATTCTTTTTAAAGAGCTGGAGGTTGTAGTCTTTTAGGAAGGCTGTTCCACAGAACCGCGATAGATGAAATGAAATGAAAGATGAATGGGATTGGAAGGTTCTGAGAGTAGGTAGCTCAACTATAAAAAGAATACTGGGTACTTGTTGCTTGTGTTATTGTAGATTTAATAGAAATAGGGAGGGGATGATGGAAGGTTCTGCTAAATAGGACTCATCGAAATCTCTGTAGAAGAGGCAATACACCCATTGATCATTTGTGTAACAGCTGCTGAAGAGATTCTGTGAGGGTGGGATCGTCAATTAGACGAACGCCTTTAACAGCCTCAAGAATTTTTGCAGAGGTCTTAGAAGCACCATCCCAAATATGGAAGGAATATTCCAAGTTGGGCGGATTTGTGATAGAAATCAGTAGGTGGACAAATGAAAACTAATGTCTTGAGCTCAAAAAGGTTATCAAGAGTGAAGATAATTTTGCTACCCAATAGATGGATTGTTATTTTAATAAGTAGGAATTAAAATGAAAATGTGGAGTTGTGTAATCACGCACTGAATATGCTGTAACCTTCCTTTTTACAGAGTTACAGAAGAAAGAGGAAAATCTTCCGATGGACCTGACTGGTATGCACGTCACCTTTGACCCTTAGCTGCGCAATGATCTTTACTCTGAATACTCCAGACGAAAATGGCTCCGTAGGTCACTGTCGGAGGGAAGCTGCAGTGGGCGATAATTCCGACAAGGTTTTTCTTCTGTTTTGAGATTTATTGAGGCGTCAAGTATACAACACTCTTTTAAGAAACGTCCCTGTAGAAGCCTTCCCCCCCCCCCCCCCACCTCTCCTATCGGACTGCAAGGCAAGTTTTTCTTCACCGAGTGGTGGGAACTAGCAGTGAACGACACATCAAGTTACTCAAAAGAACTCAGGTCATAAAGTGAACACTTTTGTATCCGTATATGCCGTGACATCGTAAATTAGACTTAGGCAAGTCCCGAGGGTCAGAGATTTACAAGAGATTTCAGTGCAATCTAGAAATAACAATCAGAAATGGATTGCAGGGGAAGAAAAATGAATACCACTATATGACAGAATGCCTGCAATATCCTTATACTCATTACATCTGATAAATGTATTTATTAAACTCAGCAAACCTGTCAAGTAGTGAGGTACACTGAAATGATGCGATGTACACCGAGAATTATTTGGAATGGCAGAAGGAAGCAACAGTAAAATACATCGGTATATGTTTATATAAATCTAAGCATGTCTAGTTTCATTGCTGAGGTCTTCTTCGAATGAAGAAAAATTCAATAATGCCGATGGTGCATTGTACATAATGAACAGTACATCGGTACCACAATACTAAAGGATGGTATTACATAATACATTTGAAACATTTCTGCGCATGCTTGTTTTCACTCTCTCTTGCGAAGTTGTATATTGATCACTGAGTAGTAATCAGAAATATTAAGGCATATTTATGTTTAGATGTTGAAAATTTAAAGAGAAGTTTTTTTGTATACAAAACAAAATTAATTGATATGTTTAGTTATTTAGCTTAACTTTGAATAAACATTGAACTTAAAGAAAAGAAAAGAGTCAGATATGTAAACACCTCTTATATAAAAAGATATGACTTCCTATTTAGCTGTTTAGGTATAAAAAGTAAGTTGAAGTGAAGTCCTTTATAGGAGATTTGTAACAAGTCTCCTGTAGGAGATTTGTTACTATTCAATACTAAAATTCCTTGGCAGTCAGAAACAAATTACCTGGGTGTAATTCTCGACAAAAAGCTATCTTTCAATCAGCACACCAAGTCTGCATGCACAAAGGCATCTAAAGCCATAGCACGGATCTATCCGCTAATTAATAGAAATAGCAAGCTCAGCAACAGAATCAAATTACAACTATACCAGATGACAATTCGTCCTATAATCACCTATGCCTCTCCGGCCTGGAGCCACACCTCTAATGCTAACATCATCAAAATACAGCGAGTGCAGAACAAGTGCCTGAGAATGATTTTGAACGCGCCGTGGTATGTTAGAAACATTCAACTCCACAGAGACACAAATATTCCCTATATCTTCTCTTTTCTACGATCCTTAGCCACCAAGTTTTTCCTAAAGACGTCCACACATCCCAACGATTTGGTTCAACAAGCTACAGCATACGATCCAACGGACATATTCAAATATAGAAGCCAAAAGCTATATTGGCCTCCTTTAGTGATGCATAATCTCCATGCCCATCCAGGGCGAGCAATCTGTTCATAAATTTTACCTTCACTGCAACCACAACAGATAGCGGGGAATATGAAAAGCATCTTGCTTCACCCCTAAAGACATAAATGTCAATTGTCAATTGTCCTTTATAGGACTTCCAGGTTAACGAATGGCAATGCTGTAGCCAATGAAGTTTAACTGAGGCTCGGCTATTTATTGCCCGGTACCCAGCCATGACTGGAGCTTTTAGCTCGATAACACTCCATCCACACAGATTCTCTTCATTCAGATGGCAGGATAAAGAGTCAAGGACTCAGTCCATCGCCCAGTTCTTTTAAGAAGTAAGTTGAATGGTAGGGAAGGAGAATGGATGAAACCCTGGGAGCATAATGGCTGACAATGCTGTAGCCAATGAAGTTTAACTGAGGTTCGGCTGTTGCTGTTACCTACTGGGGCGCAGAGATTCGAGAGTTTGAGTACGCTCTCTTAAGGGAGCAATTTGAGTCTCCGGGGAAAGTGTTCTCCGGCACGGCCCACTGAGGGGCTTTGTCGATGAATGCTTTTCTTCGGAATATGAGCGGTTCTGCTCGGTGGTGATGTGTGGGTGGAAGGCCATCACTGAGTGAAGCAACGCTTAGATGGATGATCTTTCGCCCACGATTGAGTGGCCTAGGGATCGTCCGAATTTTTAGAGACGGCTTTAAATTTAAATATGGCAATGCTGTAGCCTATAAAGTTCTAACTGAGGCTCGGCTACTGCTGTTACCCTCTTGCCATGAGCAGAGCTTTAATAGCTCAATAACACATTATCCCTACACTGTCCTCTACAGATAAAGGGGAAGATGAAAAGCATTCTTGCTTCGCCCCTTTAAGCCAGTCCTTATAAGCTAAGAAGTAAGTTGAAGGGTACCAGAAATCTACCCGTGTGGTGGGCGGGATAAGAATAGTGTAGCTCATGCATGTCGTACGAGGCGATCAGAGTTCAGAGGTTTATATAGCTTAATAACACCTTATACTGTCTTCTACAGATAACGGGGAAGATAAAAAGCATCCTTGCCTCGCCCCTTTAAGATCCTTATAAGGACTATATATGTGAGTTGAAGGTTACTTAAACGATGCTGCCAAGGCTGGAGATACCAAAGTTTCAGTAATAGTTCAAGTCCACTGAGCTACAAAAATAGTTTTTAAATTAATATTTTAAATGTTTTATTAATATCTCTCGTGGCGAATTTGTTTTGGGCAAATACATTTTAATTTTGCGCACGAAAATAGTCAAATCAAACTACTGAGATTCTTATTTCCTAATTCTCTTGTAATACACTGGAAGAAGGTTTTGAAAATATATGTTCATACAGACAACAACCAGTGTAGTTAAGCATCTTTTGATTATAAATTTACGAAATGACAGCTACAATCCAATAAAGTAAGAAAAGAGAATAACGTATGTTATTCTTAGCAAGTTTAGAAAAAAATAAGACCAGAGAGCTCATGAGAATACGGACTTAGTCATTGGAATTGGCTTGGACTTGAACTAAAAAGATACGAACTCTTCCCAGGAGCCCATATATTTGGCTTTTGTTAGTGCTTTTAGGTTTCACCAGCTTCGCAGTCGTTTTAACTGTTTATTCTCATCACAAGACAATCAAAATTGCTCATGAAAAAAGAGAGCCTTTAAGATTCTCTTTTTCAATAGTTACAATTGCTCATCGGCTGAATGTTCACTAATGAAAAATACAATCTCTGACATGAGATGAAAGTTTTGCCTGGTGTCTGATGAGAGCGACCAGTTCGAAACAGCTATCAGGCAATGAAACGTAAAAGCGCTTATAAAAGGCAAATATACAAGACTCCTGAGCAGAGTTCGTATCTTTAGTGAAAGCCAAAGCAACTGCAATTGCGAGGATTACATTCTAAGCTATACATTCGGCTATGAAATAAGGATGGGGTTACAATATCCACTATTTTTATTCATTTACATCGCCTATCATGCTCACTTTTTCAATAATAGTCCTAAGAGTATTTATATTGCATTTCTCTCCATCTTCGATTGAAATGTTTATCGTTTGGATCGGCAATGTATTTAATATTCGGAAGCACAGTAAGTACCACTCGTACTTAATACGGCCATCCTATTAACACGTTCGCTGAACATCCCTTCACTTCTGCAAGACATAGACTAGGATGTTATTCTTGCCTTCACGGCATATTTATACAAGAAGTACCTTTTTCTCGGACTATTACCCTCACACTATTGAAGGTAAGGAAACCCTTAGAGACGTCAGAAAGGAATGTAATGCCTTCTGTTGTACGAAGAATGTAGATTAGAGCATGGGGTGAGGTGACAGCAGAGTGTATGAATGGTGTTTGGAAGGCGGTTCTGAAAATATATGTTGATACATTCACAGACAAAACCCTACAAAAGATTGATGACAAGATAGTGGTGCTAGCTAAAGAGTTGGAGGTTGACTATGAATATATAGAAGCCTTTCTTGCTGTTTAGAACCTTTATAAGAGTTTTTCATCTGAGGGTGAATTAGCCAGTCTCAAAGGGTTTTTACTCCAGAAACTCGGGTTTTTCAAC
Source organism: Typopeltis vanoorti (assembly GCF_054136105.1). Taxonomy (NCBI): domain Eukaryota; kingdom Metazoa; phylum Arthropoda; class Arachnida; order Uropygi; family Thelyphonidae; genus Typopeltis; species Typopeltis vanoorti. The sequence goes on from NC_143569.1 coordinate 60,549,435, forward strand.
ACTCATAATAGATTGTTTTGTTTTTCACTAGATGTTTGCGATGATCCTTTGGTATGATGACTGTTTTCAGTGAAACACAAAACTAATAGCATCCACTAAAAATAAAACAAATCTATTAAAGAAATCAATACATTCAAATGATATCAACCACGATATTCTTTTATGAAAAAAAAAGGGGGGTCATGTAAACAAAGTTAACAATTTCAGACTTATTGTTTAAGCCTAACATGAACCAAATATAATAAATAAAATTTATAAAAATGCTGCAACAAATCGAAAGAATATATCGATATGATGAACCAACAAAGAGATCAAAGTTAATATCACGACATAAATCTGGGGGAAGGGAAGCAAAGAAAAGCTAGAATAAGCTTGATGGAAACCACCAAGAATCGCATGTCCTAAATTCCTACAAGGATAATGATAATAACATAATTATAATTAGTTCTCTCCCTCTCTCGTATTTCGCTTGCAGGCTAGTCCCAGCTGCTGCTCGGGATGTAGTTTGGAAACCCCTACCTTAACTGACCGATGAAGCCGTAAGCGATGAATCTTACTTAAAACAACTCCTGCATTTTTCTTACAAGAATCTAACTTGGATGAAACCGCCACCACCATCATCAAGTGTTGGCTTCATTTGGTGTTCAGAAACACCGTCACCGAACCAAGTTTCTTTGACATGCTTTCTAACCGTTGCAATTGTAACAATTTTTTCCAATCAGTACTTTTATGGTTTCTCTGGGTATTGTACGCGATAACATATGTTTATCCCTTCACTATGTTTCTTTAAATTAACGCGTATTTTTGGAACGCCAGGTCAAAGTTCACCCGTAGCACTTCTAGTCCAGGGTTCACGATCACCATCCGCTGATTACAGACAGGTTGTTTATGTCTTGCTGGCAAACACCTGCCACAGCGGACAAATAGCGTCCAGTGGTCAGCGTTCCCGGAGTCTTGCTGACCTCATGATACCTCCTTGGCCTTTAGGGCGGTATTGTACCCGCCTAACGGACTACCCACACTCTCTCTCTTTCTGTCTGTCGGTTTTTTTTGCTACGCACCTGATGCGTATGCGCAGGTTCTTAGCGACTCGTGCGAAATGTGCCGTCCTATCGGAGTGGTCAGGTGCTTTGGTGTCACGCGCGCGCCAACTTTGTCTGCTTTCCAGCTATTCGAATAGTTTCGGTGGCAGGTGTCTGCTCGAGCAGGTGTTGAAGTCATCGTAACTGTCGTATCTCGTTCTCGACCCCCTACGGAACAATTCACTGCGGCAGTCATTGCCTGGAGAGAGAGAGAGAGAGAGAGAGAGAGAGAGAGAGAGAAGTGGGGGGGGGGAGTAATTCATATAGGGCAATAAAGAATGATATTCAGTGTAGTTATCTTCTATATCCCGCAATACACATCTCAACAGGAATGGTACACCATTGAGTTAATGGTCTCGCACTACTAACACAACATTGTACTAATTTTATTTCATTAGTAAGTCCACGAAAGGCTAACAGACGAAACCAATTAAAGATCCCGGATGTGAGCACTTTGCTCCAATACTTTAACTAAATTAGAACGCCATTTTTACAGGACGAAATAACTGCAAGGATAAAAATATTGCTGTAGGTTATTTTTATTTATTTATTTATGTCCTCCCACTCACAACTGGTTATTATTTAAAATTATTAGTAATCTTTTATTTATTCTTTACATGGTCCGAAAGTCCCCTCTAGAGACCAAACATGGAAGTTTTTCAAGCCACTTCAGGCCTCCAATAAGCAAGGCGGTGGTCACACCGGGCAATGAAGTTCATCTCCCACCTAAAGACAATCACAGACATCCATGTCTCAGCGTCATTCGAATCCGTAACCTGTTGGTTGGAGAGCAGGTACACTAACCATTCGGGCAACCAGGTCGACTTTTACAACAGGTACATAGTGAGGAGGGTATTCTTAAGGTGCCTGACCATCCTCTCCTTAAAATCTCGTTAGGCATTCTTTCATGCAATTCTTGCGCGAGTTATTGAAAATTCGTTTTCATCAAAAAAAAAAAGCATCTTCTTCTCTTCCCATCCTCTAAATCAGTGTTTCCCAATCTTTTTTCGAGTCGCGATACCCTTTTATAATAGCCTAGTAACCTGCAATCCCCGCCATATTTGCATAAAAAGGCATTTTTAATTGGGCCAAGAAAACATTTTAAAAAATAGATTTTTCAGAATATAATTCTAACCTAATATTTAATGCGATAGTTGCACTTGCATCTAGGCAACCAGCTTCAAAATTCGCGGCAAGTGAAACTTCCATCGCGAACATTATTGAATTACATTATTGCAAACATGGCGACGTCTTCAAAACATACGGGTGATCTTCAACTGCATTAAAAGACTCACACCTTTATTCGACAATCTGTTATTCAAACATCGAGGCACCGATTAAAAATGAATTTTGCATTATAGTGAATATATATATATATATATATATATATATATATATATATATATATTTTTTTTTTTTTTTTTTTTTTCCCAGTTTACTATTTGTAGCATTGAATTTTATTTTAATGATAACACTGCATTTGTATATTTTATTTTTAGGGACTGAATTAAGGTCTACAGCGGCGGAAAGTTGAAAAAAAATATTAAAGGCTCCCATAGCAAAAAATTAAAAAAATATAAAATGTTTAATATGTTATTCTAAATACTTTTAAAAACTTTGATATTTTAGAAAGGTAGCTTCGTTTCTAAAATACTAGTACTGTTTAACTATATTTCCTACGTACAAATAATAAAAGATATATAAACTTTAATTAAAATATTTTCAATTAAAAGGCTTTCAAAAACTAGTTTTAATTCAAAGTATTTTAATAATAAGGGATTACACCTTTTTATTACTAATATACGGAAAATATATATTATTCTATTTCGTGAAATGTGTTCGCTGTGATCAGGATTCATTCAATCCAACAATACCCTTGGAGGGTAATGGATGGCAATGCTGTAGCCAATGAAGTTCTAACTGAGGCTCGGCTATTGCTGTTACCCTCCTGCCATGATCAAAGCTTTAATTTAATAGCTTAATAACACCTTATCCCTACACTGTCCTCTACAGATAACGGGGAATATGAAAAGCATTCTTGCTTCGCCCCTTTAAGCCAGTCCTTATAAGGATAAGGATGTGTTCGCTGTAATTCTTCAGCCGTTTTAACGGGAAGAATTTGTTTGACTCTAACTCAGAATTTCACATAGCATTTACCATTACTAGACGTTATAAGCACTTAAAAATACAGAAAGGTAATACTAAGGAAATGCTAATACTATCCACGAAAGGTTGTTTAATCTCTCGTGAATGAGACTGACTTTAATGAAAGTTTCTACAGGGATATACATGCATAGACCAGAGAGACTTGCAGTATTGATGGCTGGATATGATAATGACATTCCTTATTGTAGTTATAAAACAATCACACAGATAATAAAAAATTATTGCACACATTGACCGCTTTTAATAATGGATCTAAATACTAAATTTCATCAAGCATGAATGAGTTATTAATATTAATTCGAATAGTATATCAGTCGTTTAGTCTACGAAGCTGAATTATAACGAAAAAATTTTTTTTTGCAATCCATAATTAACAGACAAAAATATACCGTTGTAGATACCACACAAGAAAATAACATAAATGTGATAGTGATGCATAACGGTACTAACTTGATGGGTGAAGCATAAATGCTTTCCATATTCCCCTTTGTCTGAAAAGGAAAGTTCTTTGAGTGGAGAAATTATTGAGATTTAAGCTTGCCCTGAAAGGGCAGTGAGATTAACTGCGTTCAGCTGAGCATAGAATTGATCTGGGTCTTTTGTATCTGCAGAAATCTGCTCATTGTAGTCTGAAGCTTGCTTGATCAGTGGGTTCGGATGATTAATTGTCTTGATGAAGAACTTTTCAGCTAGGTCGTGAAGGAGGAATGTGATGTAGGGAATGTTGTCTTTTCTTGAATTTGGGAGCTTCTGATAAACCACGGAGCATCCAAACTCATTCTCAGACATTTGTTCTGTATTCCTTGTAGAGTTTGAACCTTTGTGTTCGAGGTATGACTCCATGCAGGAGATGCGTAAGTGATGACCGGGCGTATTACCATCTTGTATATGAGTAGTTTGTTCCGAGTATCCAGTTAACTTTTTCTGCTGATCATGAGCTACGCTATTACTTTGGATGTATTTGAACTTATGTGTTCTATATGGTTGGTGAATTGTAGTTTTTTTTTATCCAGAATTACTCCGAGATATTTGACTGTATTCTGCCATGGGATTTTAACACCCAATAAATGTATATCTTCCTTGATTTGAAGCTTTTTTTTCTAGTGAACAGTATGGCTGAGCTCTTCTGTGGATTGGATTGAATTCTCCAGTCCATCAGCCATTTTTCTAGTGTGTGAATACTGTTTTGGAGTCTCTTGATAGCTAGTTTGGGGCTGAGAGATCTTGCTAATAATGCAGTATCATCTGCATATAATGCACTGATTGTTGAGCTTGGGTTTTGGGGGATATCAGCTATATAGATAGAAAACAGCAAGGGGGGCCAGGAGTGAGCCCTGTGGCACTCCCTCCAGGACCTTGCGTCTGGTTGACACAGTTTCGTTTATTTTGACTTGCATGTATCTGTCTTGGAGGTATGAGTGAATTATTTTAACTAGATTAGTAGGCATATTGAATGTGATGAGCTTGTAGAGAAGACCCTGATGCCACACCTTATCAAAAGCTTTCGCAGTATCTAAAAAGACCGCAACTGTGTGAAGGTTCCTGTTGAATCCTTCGGAGATGAATTCGATCAGCCTGTGGATCTGCTGAACTGTGGTGTGGTTTTTTCTAAATCCAAACTGCTCATTTGGAATTATACCTAGTTTATCTGTTTCTGATTGAAGCCTTGTAAGGATTACTTTTTCTGCGATCTTTCCAAGGCTGGACAGAAGACTGATAGGTCTGTAGCTTTCAGGGAGTTGTGAGTTTTTTTCCAATCTTTTTGATTGGCGTGACATCCTCTATCTTCCATGTTAAGAGAAAATACTTGAGTCTGAGGATGGCATTAATTATGTTGACTAGATGTACAATGGCTCTTCTGGAGAGTAGGTTGATTATTTTGTTTGTGATTCCATCTGAACGTGAAGCTTTATTGTTGTTCAGGTGGGTTATGATATTTATAACTTCTGTTGGAGAAGTGGGTGTGACTGGTTTTAGGTCATCCTTTTGTTGTGTTATGGCCTGCCTGACTCGGCAGTGAATCTTGAAGATGAGATTGATGTTCAAATTTTCATAAGAGGGGTTGCACTGAGTTTCCAAGCTGTCTGCCAGAGCCTCTGCCTTTTCTTTGTCTGTATGGGCTATTCTCCTTCTTGGTCTGAATTGGGGGTAAAAGTTGCCTTTTAGTGCGGAAGGTTCGCAGGAACTTCCAAACGGAGTTGTCCTCTGGGTTTAATTTAGTTAGCTTAGGTTCCCATTCTTGGTTACGATGTTTTCGGAGGGCTTCTCGGACTTGTCTGTTTAATTTATTCAAATTTGTTTTATCTTGCAGGGCTCTTGTGTTATGGTACCTCTTTCTGGTTTTGTTTTTTAGTCTGATTAAATCCATGATTTCCTTGGGGATCCGACCACTAGAGTGAAAGTCTGTAGTTTGGATAACTCACTTTATTGCTTTTTTGATTTGACTGGTAAGGTTGTTTGCAGCAAATTCTATTTCCTTTTTAGTGTGAATAGCAGGGACTGGGCCAATGTGATCAGGGAGAATTCTGGAGAGTTTGTCCCAAGATATGAAAGAGTGGGGAGGGAAGAATTGTTCTTGTGTACCGAGTTGAAGCAGAATAGGGTTGTGATCGGATGAAAGTTCATTTAATGTTTCCAGCTGATATTGGTATCTGATGTTTTTGAGGATAACTATGTCAAGTACATCTGAGCTTCAGTTGAGCTGTGATGGGTGGGCTCTGTGGGTCCGACTACAACAATATAATTTTGTGTTGAGTAATGATTTAGAGTTCGACCTTTGTCGTTGATTGTGGAGCTATGCCAGGCTGTATGTTTGGCATTAAAGTTACCAGCCATGATGATGGAGTCTGTGAAGCCGAGTATGATGTCCAAATCAGACACCAGTAGTGGAATGCTGGGTGGATTATATACAGCATAGATTTGATATTGCCAGCATCGTTGGTATGAACTTCAATGCCTGTTTATCTCTAGGTTCTTGGTTTGTGAATTGGTCAGAACATTGTGACTTAGGTAGTTTTTAATGTATATAGTTGTTCTTCCTCCACTGCTGGTGAGTCTATCTGTTTTGCACATAATATAGTTCCGTAACTTGGGGTTATTAGCTGGCCTGGATGTGTTTCATTTACTAGTATTATGTCAAGATTGTGTCTGTGAGTGAACTCTTGCAGTTCTAAGATTTTGTTACTAACTCCATTGGCGTTCCATGCAGTGATCATGAGAGAGTTGGGATGGAATTTTCTATTATTCATTATTGAGGACTGTCAGAATTGAGTGGGTATCTTGTAATCTTTTCGTGGAGGATGGCGAAGGATTTGTCCTGCTGAATTCTTCTAACATGGTAGCTAGTGAGGCAGTTAATACTGATGTTAGATTTGAGCTAATTTGATCATGGAATGGAGCAGCCTTTGTTAGTGCTGCCTCTGCATAAGTTTTGGGCATTTGTTTTCTTTCCTGAGTTGTCAAGCTGGAGATTATTTGGACCGGGGTGCGATCTGCACGGCTGTCTTGAGCATCGCTGAAATGTGTTGGAAGGGTAGTTTTTGCTGACCCTCGGTTATTTGGGTGTGTAATGCATCCTTTGTAGTTGGCGGGGTGAAGTCCTCCACAGTTGGTGCATTTAGCTGGTGTGGATCTTGGCTTGGTACACATGACGGTCTGGTGGCCCTCACCGCATTTTAAACACCTGTAATTTGCCTAGCAAACCTTTGGCACTGCCCAACTGACAACTTTTTCCTTAATGGCTCAGTAGAAATTCTGAGGTCATAGATCGCAGTCAGTTCATATATATCTTTCTGTGCCTTGTCAATTTCTACGAGCACCAGTGGCATTGGCCGTTTATCTGACCTGTGCATCCTGCTCACTTTTACTGGTGTTAGGCCCCGACTCATAAGGTCAGCAGTGATTTCTTCATAGGTGACACCTTCGGTTACCCCGCGAAGTACTACTTTGAGATTCTTTCCACTGGATAAAGTAAAAGTGTGATAAGGAAGACTTTTGTTATCCATTAGTCTTGTCAACTGTCTGTAGTCAGTGACTGAGGCTGGCTGGATTTTGACTCCTTCATCTTGATTTTTAGTCCAGGAATATGAGGTTTTATGTTCCCTAAGTGCTGATGTGACAGTGGTCCATTTGTCCTTGTTCCTTAGGATAAGGTGGAACCTTTTCGGTGTTCCTCGGGACATCTGGTGTTGGAGAGTCTTCTTCCATCTGGTCCTCTGTAGTTCTTCTTTTGCTAGAGTGCTCTCCCTGAGAGTTGTTTTGACAGAGGGGATTTTGGTGACAGAGCAGCAATGAGTTAATCTTGTGAAATCTCATTCTCCTCCTCCTCTTCATCCTGATCAATTGAGTGAATGTACCATTTTATAAAACCCAGCCAGTCAGAGCTTGCCTATTATGAGTTTCAGTACCTCTAGGGACTGCTCTTTATTACGGATCTGGATCTGTTCTTTGATGTTTTCCATATCAAAGTGGCGATTTACTGCTAGCAGAAATTGTGACAGCAGTATGAATAATCCTGCAGGGCTAGGGGCCTGCCAGCAAAGTATCCTATAGACTTAGATGGACTACTAGCAGTATATAATCCCACAGGGTTTGAAGCCTGTCAGCAAAATTCCTGCAAACTGAGTTGGTCTACTAGCAAATTTAATCTTGCTGCGACCTACTAATTGGGGAAAGGAGTATCAGTATCTTCCTTGACCACAGTTTGGAAACCTACCTCCCTATAAAACCTTTAATCCACCACTGGTCCTCATTGCGGGTCGGGCTGCCGGCCATTTGACCTCTTGCATGCTTCGTGCAGAGGGGGAGACAGTAGGAATCAAACTGTGTCAGCGCCAGTGCAATGTGGGATTACTGAGAAACCTTGCATGCAATGCAATCGTGCTCAGTCTAATATAATACGTCCGTTCTCACGCTCTTTTGACTATCATATCACATTGATTCATTATTCAATCAATGTGATAGTGAGTTCTTAAAAGAACTGGGCGATGGACTGAGTCCTTGAGTCTTTATCCCGTCATCTGAATGAAATAAATCTGTGTGGATGGGGTGTTACTGAGTTAAAAGCTCTAGTCATGGCTGGGTAACGGCAATAGCCGAGCCTCAGTTAAAACTTCATTGACTACAGCATTGCCATCCGTTACCCTGGAAATCCTGGGAACTAATTCTCCGACCTACTTCCTCACGTCCAATGTGATAGTGAACTTAGTCCTTATAAGGACTGGCTTAAAGGGGCGAAGCAAGAATGCTTTTCATCTTCCCCGTTATCTGTAGAGGACAGTGTAGGGATAAGGTGTTATTGAGCTATTAAAGCTCTGATCATGGCAAGAGGGTAACAGCAATAGCCGAGCATCAGTTAGAACTTCGTTGGCTACAGCAATGCCATCCATTACCCTCCAAAGGTACTGATCAACGCATCTCACGGCCGACCAGGACCACTCTATTTCCAATGTGATAGTCCTTATAAGGACTGGCTTAAAGGGGCGAAGCAAGAATGCTTTTCATATTCCCCGTTATCTGTAGAGGACAGTGTAGGGATATAGGGATAAGGTGTTATTGAGCTATTAAATTAAATTAAATTAAATTAAAGCTCTGATCATGGCAGGAGGGTAACAGCAATAGCCGAGCCTCAGTCAGAACTTCATTGGCTACAGCACTGCCATCCATTATCCTCCAAGGGTAGTAATCACCGCATCTCACGGTCGATTAATCCACTCCTCCCAATCCCAATGTGATAGTGAACAAAGACAGCGAAGAATTAAATAATTTGCATACAATAACTGTTATGGTGTATTTGGAAATTTTATGTTTAAAAAAAAATATTTGTATTATGGTAATTTTTAAAATTATTGAATTCAATTATTAACATGTTTTTATTAAAATTTAATCTATTTCAAGCTTATATAATCTAGTGTATATATATATATATATATATATATATATATATATATATATATATATATATATATATATATATATATTAGAGATTATTGTTACGATTAATTTTTTTTTTAAATTTATTTATAGCATAATTGAAAATAATGGCAGTATTATTATTTTATGAAAAATACCACTAATTTTTCATTTTTCTAAAAATATTTTATTAATGTGTCACTGAAACCACTACTATTACTTGCGTGTGTTATCTTTCATGACTGTGTTTTAGAAAATTTAATGAAATAAAATTTATCAGTAAAACAAATGATAGTCACAAATATAAAAATATTAACGGATTGAGATATATGATGAACGATGGTGGTTCTTTCAGTCCAAGATTATTTGATAAATTTCTGATATTATTCTTTTGAAACCTGGCGTCAGGTTTCAAAACCTGGAAACTAATTTGAGAGTTCAATATTAGCACATGCAAGCTTGCACGTTTATTAGTAAAGCACGCACGTCTTATGTAATCAAATCAAGTGTATATCTAAATAATGTCACTCACCTTGTCTACACTTCAGTGCTCTCTGATGAGAGAAGCACAACCAGTCAGCTGCATAAACTGTGAAGTGCTAACTTTTGACCCACTCAATTGTTGCGTTTCTTCCAAAACTCTTTCCTATGTCATTAGTATCAGAAATATTCTGTTTAAGAAAATATTGCTCTTTTGGTGGACTATGGAATTTATACTTACGTTTTTTCTACTGAAAATAATTTTTCTTTCTTTTTTTCCACTTTTTCCTTTAATTCTTCTTCTTGTTTTTTTTATTTATTTTTTATTTTTTTAAAAGCATCTCTTATAAAATTTCGTTGCTAATGCAGAAGCCCTACATGGGCTTCTGCATTTACAACGAAAAGAAGCCCTAGGGTATTATTAAGTAGAATATTATCATGCAATTTATAGTTGACTGCAAATCCAAGTAATAAGGTTAGAGTTGTTCGGAACTGTGACCGAATCAGGTAACACTATGAGGCCAATATCGTCTTTAAATTGCATGTGTTATACTTTGAAGGATGAAAAAATCCGAGTTTCTGATAGAAAAAACCCTTCCACTATCGTTTGAGACCCGACTAACTCATCATCATCAGAAAAAAAAAAAAAAACTGTTATGATATTTGGGCTTTGTAGGTAAATTTCGGTCGAAAATCTAGAAATGTCAACTTAGAAATAAAGAAACAATACCAAAGCACAGAACTATTTTATTATTATTATTATTTGACACCTCCAGGGAGCCAAGGACTCATCGAGGGAGGACACCTGCTCTACAACTCCGTCTCCATTATTCAATCACCAACTGACCGCAACTACACCACCGCCATCTACCGCCGACCACCACTGATATTTCCACAGACAATCACAAACATCCATGCCCATGGCAGGAACCTGCAGGCTGGAGAGTGGATACGCTATCCACTCAGCCAACAGGCCGACATTATTGTTTCAGTTTTAAGGAATGTCTGTTTTTTTATAATTTAGTTGCCCAGTGCAGGATCATAGCCTCGCTATTGGACATATTTATTTTTTGTTTTCTACCGTCGCACTAAAAACAATGCTACATACTATGGTCCCCCATGTAAAGAGCTAAAGCGGCCTGAGTCCCCAACAATATCCAGTGCTATCCGACTTCAGACCTAGAGATTCGAGAAGCCATTTTCTGCTATGCCCACAGCCACTGTACCCTGCAAGGCAAACAAGGAGTATCTTGAAATCATCCCGAGAGAGAGAGAGAGAGAGAGAGAGAGTCCAAAGCTTAGTAAGTCTATATAACTTTGCTGACACCATACTCCTTTAAAGGACAAGGTTGCAAAGGCAAATTTTGGCACGATGTGGTGTGCTTCCTGAAGTAGCTGTATCAAGTCTTGGCATAGTAAGCAGTTTTCTAATAATGGAAGATAACAAGTGGTCGCTCAGCAACCACAACTTGTACGTCGATAACGACTAACTAATCTCCTGTCTTTACGACAAGGTCAGACTTTCTCAATCCAATGTTAATCCTATAGTGGGGTTCTACTGCCCCTCTATCCAACTTTTGTTCTTCAGCCTATTCTTTATATACCCTCACTATTGAATTGTGTCTTTTGACATGCATATAGAATGTTCCTTCATTACATAATGAAGGGGTCTGTTTTTTTTTATTTCTCTATAATAGTTGTTGTTTGAACTAATGCTTAAGATCCCGTAAGATCCTTAACCATAATTTGTCGGGCAAGATTTTCAATGTTATGCGTAAATAGCCTACATGTTCTTGTATGTAAGTTGCATGTGTTCCTTGCGAGATTTGCTGGATGAAAAACTTCCTGGGAAGAAAGACCCTGATACTTCCATATGAGTCAGGTTAGTTCACCTTCAGTTGAAAAGTCCATATAGAGGTTCTTTTCATTCTAGATGGGACTCGCATCCCACGTATTTCAATCACAACCAAAGGGCTTCGTCGAAAGTTGAGTTAAGGAGATCCGTCATATCATATCGCATTATTTATATTAATTATATAATATCATACATTATCAGCTTAAATCGTTAATAAAGCTGAATGATTTATAATTGTAACATATTCATATGAACTGTTCGGTCAAGTTCACATAATACTTATTATTATTATTATTATTTATTTATTAATTATTATTGCTATTGTTGTTTTGTATTTATTTATTTATTTTAAACATGGTGTTCCAAGACACCAATATCGTCCAACAGTTCAGAAGTAGAGTATGGGTCTTATCCGACACACGAATTCGCCTTGCAATTAACTTACTTTGTTGATCATCGACTATATTTGAATGATTTGCTTTCAGAAAGATAGGGTATTAGCTCGTTTAACTAAATTGAGCTTTAACTGAATTTAAAGAACGAAAAGGAACTATGTTTTTTATGCACTAAGCGTTCATCTCGACTTTGGTTCAGAATTCGAACCTCTTTGCGGGACTCTGAAAAATTCAAAACATTGTGTATATCACAACATCACTTGCCCTTCTTTTCGTTGAATGAAAAGATCTTTCTGTTGGTGTTTCCAAACCATTTTTATTCCTGATTTCGTGATTTATCGGGAAGAGAGGGATATGTGTGCCCAAATATATTACTAGATCTCTGGAAAGCTGTAGTGGGAAAATGACAGTAACAGGTTGATTCCGTTAAATGACGTCTTGCAGCGATCAATCACATCCTTCTTCCATTTTGCCCATCGTTCTAGGACTGGCAGACAATCGTGGCGAATTTAAAAAGATCTGTTCTGGTTGGATATTCAGCTTGTAGATGAAGATTTTTTTTTTTCAAAATTTATTTTCCTTCTGTCAAGCGAAATTCTCATTTACAAAGTTTGTAAATCAGAATTTCACCATCTGCAAAGTTTAACTGCTCCGCCACGGGTTAAAAAAAAAAATAAAATAAAAATAAATAAATAAAAAAAACTATTCAACAAAGTATGACGTACGAAATAAACACAAAAAAAGACTTAAATTAAGGGGATATTAAATCCCACATAGTTTTAAAACCGAATAAGAAACTCAAAGATTGGAATCAGAGAGTTTCCTGCCGAATATAGTAAAACTATAAAGTATCGGCGACACTAGCGTTAGCCAATGCAAATGACCCTAGTACGTAGTACAATACCGGACCACTCGTTGCAAAGGTGGGGGAAGTTCAGATCGGTATTCTTAGGTATTTTCCATAATGTAAAAACACATTTCCTAGGAAATGTATGCTGTTATTACATTATGGAGGGAGGTCACTACCCAGACCGGTTTCAGCCTTTTTTGAGGCTTCACCAGTGAGTAGCTAGACCTAATACCAAAGTGTATAGCGAAAAGAACTTATGTACTCTGCGACCGAGTTTTCCAAACAGGTGCAACCATTATTAGCTCTTTATACTTAAGTAACAAAAAAAGTGTTGACATTGTAATAGCACTCTATTTATACTTTTAAAAACTGTATGGATGGGGTAATATAGGGCTATAAGCTCTGATCATGGCAGAATGGTAACAGCAATAGCCGAGTCTCAGTTAAAACTTCATTGGCTACAGCAATGCCATCCATTACTCTCCCTGGGTACCCATTTTAGTCGCCTCGTACGACATGCATGGGCTACAGTGGGGCTATTCTTATGCCGGTCACCACACGGGGTAGTATGTAAGTAAAGTCCTCTCTAAAAATTAAGACGATTCCCGGACCACTCACTACGACTGGTCGAAAGACCGTCCAATTTAGCGTTGGTTCCACTCAGTGACGCCTCCCCCCCCCACAATGAACAGACCGCTCATATTCCAGGGAAAATCATCCACCGACAAGCCCCCCCCCCCTCACGGGTCACGACGGAGAATACCCTCCCCAGAAACTCAAAATGCTCTCTCAGGCCAAACCCATCGAAATCCAAGCCCCCTCACCGGGAGCAAAATTTCGGAAGAAACCTAAGAGAGTGAAACTCTGCGTCCCATTTTAGTCGCCTCTTACGACATGAATAGGCTACAGTGAGGCTATTCTCATTCTGGCCGCCACACGAGGTAAGATCTTTTGAAAACTAAAATAAAAAAAAATTAAAAAAAAAAAAAGTTCTTAAAAGGACTGGCTAGATATGCGAAGCAAGAATGCTTTTCATATTCCACGTTATCTGAAGAAGACAGTGAAGGATAGGGTGTTTTTGAGCTATATAAAGCTCTGATCATGGCAGTAGGTTAAGAGCAATAGCTGAGTCCCAGTTAGAACTTCATTGGCTGCAGCACTGCCATCCATTACCCTCCCAGGATACCCATTTTTGTCGCCTCGTACGACATGCATGAGCTACATTGGAGCTATTCTTATCCGGGCCACTAGCGATTTATAAAATTAATACATAATCTATTTTTAAAATTTAATCGTGTATTATATTATATTATATTGAAAAAATATTAAGCAAACAATTTTTTCGCCATTTTTAAGTGCTAATAAAGAATTCCATCATCATCATCAAATTCCTGCCATGCCCTCAAGGGATGTACAGGATATGATAGTACTACATGAAAAATTTACATCATTACTAACTTCCTACCTACAATTTTCCTCCAAATCAGCCTGCTACTTGTCAAAACTACAACATTATCAGATCTTATATTTCTATCGTCTAAGGCACTTTATACCGTATCAATCCACCTATATCTTGGTCTTCCTCTGGGTCGTTTTCCTGCCAACCGGGTGGAGAACACTTGTTTTGCTAATCTTTTCTTCGCCCATTCTGTTTAAGTGACCATACCACCTGAGATTAGCTCTGCTAACGCATTCCTGGATGCTGACAATGTCAAGTTCTTTCTAATATCCTCGTGTTTAATATGATATTGTCATTGATGCCATCTGTTCCCGACTCTAATCTTTCTCAGGACTCTCATATCTGCGGTCTCTAGTCTTTGGTCAAGTGTTTTACTTCTGACCCAGCTCTCAGATCCATAAGTTAAAACTGGTTTGAACACTGTCTTGTATACAGCTAATTTACTGTTCCGACTAATTTCTCTCTTATTCCATATGAATTTATTCAATTGACTTCCTTCCATACCAGCTTTGTTGATTCTATTGTCTATTTCCCTATTTAATTTACCATCTTCACTAAAAATCGTGCCTAAGTAGCTGAAATGTTTTACTTGTTCCACAGGTTCTCCATTCACAACACAGTTGACATTTTCAACGATTCTGCCTATTTTCATTGTCTTTGTCTTTTTATTGCTGACCTTCATACCATATCTATTACAACAGTTCTTCAATTTAGTCAGGAAATCTTGCAAATTTATAGCGGATGTATTTAGAAGTATAACATCATCCGCATAAAGCAAAGAGCTGACATTAACATATCCAATTTTTGATATCAGGTTTAATACCACTTTCCTTCATAATGTGATCCATGTAGATAATGAATAACAGAGGGGATAATGTACATCCTTGTCTGACTCCAGATTTAACATTAAACCATCTTCCTGTACTTCCTTCAATTCTAACTGCTGACTTACAACTCAAATAAAGACTAAATATTGCTTGATATAATGCCCCATTGACACCATATAACTGCATCGTATTGAATATCTTCTCTCTTGGCACCATGTCATATGCCTTTTCCAGATCGACAAAATTTAAATACAGATCTTTGTTATATTTCCATGATTTCTCAACTATTTGTCGTGAAGTGAAGATCTGATCCTGAGAGCCTCTATTTGGCCTGAATCCAGCTTGTTCTTCACCAATCGTTTCTTCCACAATTTTTCTCAACAGTTTCTAAAGTATACTTGCATAGATCTTGCAAGGAACACTCAGTAAGGAAATACCTCTGTAATTCTCACATTCAGTTTTATTTCCATTTTTATATATGGATACTATGAGAGTTAGTATAGTCAATATTCGTAGTATAGTCACTAATTCACTTTCCTTTTGGTCGAGAAGTCTAGAATTTGAATCCTTATCGAATCCGCTGAACATTTTTAAAGTAGTGTTTCGACCGAAGCTGAGTTAGGCATTCTCTAGGGCGGTGACAGGATTTATCTCCCTGAAACTCTGGGTATTATCTCTCACAAAACAAACAAACCAGCCGGCAAGAGAATGCGGTTGACAGACATAATACATTTGCCTTCCCTTCCCTACCTTGAAGTTACGTTCTAAATAATCATATCCCTTCCTCTAAAAATAACAAAAACAATCTTATGGACGCTTTGTTCTATTTTTGGATCTAGTGGGCATCTCTATCAGTGGCGGCTCGTGGCTTGAAATCGTATGGATGCTGCAACTTTCGAAATATACATACGCATACACTGTACGTACAGTGTATACGTATTTGGATAAAATATCAAAATTATGGTAAAAATCGAAAAAAAAATTAAACATGAAAAAATATTGTTTATTATCGAAAAATTATACAGTTTGGTATAATTCAAAATTACTTAAAAATAAGATATATTCTTCTTGTTTTGTTTCATGACAAAATATTTTTTATTATCGATAAAATTATACGGTTTAGTATAATTTAAAATTACTTAAAAATTACTATAACAAATGTTATGTCATTAATTGTAATGTCTAAATATTTAAAGAGACAGAGTAAACACGATAAGCACTATGAACACTCTACCACGCGCAAATTGCATATAAACAACAGTGGAACTGTGCGATAGACAGTGCCGCATTACGCTAAAAGCTCACATCTCACTATGACGTGCATATGTTTGCGTGCGTAGCAATATGGCACTGTGGAAAGCACAGTGCCGCAAGCGTCCTTCGCCCTCCTAAGTGCTACAAGATGGATTTTTAATATTTTTTATACAAAATAAGAGAATTGTATGGGATTGTTGATGATAAAATTAATACTGTGATATTTAATACTTTAATAACATTTAATACTTAGAAGTATTAAATTTTATGCGATGTCAGATGGACAGAGTTATGGAAATTCTTCAATAATCTGCTCAATTAAAGACATAAGTCTAAATTTAGAGGCTGAAATAAATAATTAAGTTAAATTTATTTTAATGGTGGGAATACGTAAAACAAGGCATAGACTGATTGACGATATAACTTCAAATCAATGAGTTCTCTGCCTCTTCAAATAACTTCAGAAGTATTAATGTGATTGATAGATGAAAGAAAAATCAGCTTAACTGTCCCGGGAAGAAGGATTCAAGTCCATCGCCTATTTCTTGCAACAATCCGACATTATTGAAGTCGGAGCGTTGCAAGAAATAGTGGGCATAAAGAGTTATCGGGTAGGTCAGTGGGTGGGCGTAAAGAGTTATTTTTTAAATTTTTCCATCTCGCTTTTTTTTTTCTCGCAAAACAGTCCATAAAACCAATACGAATAGATCTGTGGATAAAGAAATGGAATCCCCATAAAATTAATTTAATAAAAACGCACAGAAAATTCTTCAAAACATTGAATATTCAATCACCAACATATGCAATCAAAACTACAATCTTAACAATGTCCATTACTATGTTCATTTTGGAAAACCACACTTATTCTTCTAACCAAAACTCCGATTCTTCAGACTAACATGGAGTTTCTTCTTGTTGATTTTCTCTGACTCAAGATTCACGGATTTCTTTTTTTAATAATAAATCATTTGCTCAATCACTAGCTTCTAAAACTCGCCAAACCATTTTAACGTTTTCCTTCTAGTTTAGATCTCCTACAAAGTAACTTCACCGACATTGTAGTCATTCTTCTCAGTTCCCAATTGTAATCGACTTACTTGTGAGTCTGTTAAACGGAGCTTTCAGGGATTGTGCTGTTAGAGATGCTGAGCATGTATCCATCAGAATTTTTGATCAGTTTTATTCAGTCCATCAATATTCTCAACAACTTTTTTTCTTTAACAATAACTTTCTCTAACTGTACTGTAAAAGCCATCTTTCCCAGGACCTTAGTCAGTTTGTCCGCAAAACAGAGAAACTGGCAAGAAGAACGCACGCAAAAACTGTTACTGTCAGTTTTCTGATCTTGCATGTTTTCATTCCTGATTGCTTTGATCTATTTTTTTTTTTTTAAATCAAGCCTAGGTGTTCCAAGGTAGTTCACAATGAAAACGAGGAAATGTCTACAGGAAGATCATAAACGAATTCAAATTAAACTCCAGAAAAGCCAAAATAATAATAATAAAAAGCATTGTTTCTAACTACAAAAGAATCCGTTAGTGCTTTGACATAATTATTGATCGTAACTTCTGTCCATCTTCCTTCTCTCTTTTTATTCTGATGTCATCGCCAAAAACAACGATAATACTGACATTATACTTCCCAAACTTCTCGCTGATAACAAGAAAAATCTCTTGTTATAGCAAACACTTAACGCCTTCACACTCAATGCGTCCGATATTCTTCGATCAACAACTTCAGATCAGGAAATTCCTTGCGATTTTGATTCTAAAAATACTTCTAGCCACACTTCCCACTTGAAATTTTCTGCTTTGTGTCATTTACCAATAAACAGTTACTATGAAACGTCTACAGCAGGGCTTCTCAAATAGCTGCCCCAGGTCACTTCTGGACCTCACATTGTTCGAACTGACCTTCTAAGGTTATTAATAATTAGTACGTTTATTATGATTTCGTTTTCATAGGAGTCATTTTGAATTTTTTATCAGGCTGAGAACTGCTAAGTACTGATATTATCAACAGGCGTAGCAGCTCTTTCTCTGATGAAAGTTGTTTCGCGATTATCAATATAGACATTTTATTCGGTGTAAATGTATTAATTAAAACTTTAAAATTTTGATCTTTTTAAAAAAATGTATTAAAATTCTTAAATTTGATTTATTTATATAATACATATATTTTAAAATAGTTTTTTTAAGAAATGAAATAATCCTAATACACCTTTTTTATGTTATGATTAGATTTCTAGTTTACTCTCTTACGTTGTGTAAAGTCAATATTGAATAAAGGAATCAATCGACCGTGAGATGCGGTGATTGATTCATTAATGCCCTTGGGGGTAACGGATGGCAACAATGCAATGCTGTACCAATGAAGTTTAACTGAGGTTCGGCTGTTGCTGTTACCCCCTTGGGCGATGAGTTTTTGAGTTCGCTCTCTTATGGTTTTTGCCTTAAGGGAGCACTTTGAGTCTCCGGGGAAAGTGTTCTCCGGCACGGCCCGCTGAGGGGCTTTGTCGGTGAATTAATTTCCTCGGAATTTGAGCGGTTCTGCTCAGTGGTCGGGGAGCCCGTCACTGAGTGGAACCAACGCTGAGATTAGGACGGTCTTTCGCCCACTATGGAGTGGCCTAGAGATCGTCCGTATTTTTGAGATTTCACCTTTACTTACATAGTCGGTGATTGATTCGTTCATTACCCTTGGAGGGTAATGGATGGCAATGCTGTAGCCAATGAAGTTCTAACTGAGGCTCGGCTATCGGCTATTGCTGTTACCCTCCTGCCATGATCAGAGCTTTAATTAATAGCTCAATAACACCTTATTATTATCCTATACTGTCCTCTACAGATAACGGGGAATATGAAAAGCATTCTTGCTTCGCCCCTTTAAGCCAGTCCTTATAAGGACTATAAGGAAAGTCAATATTTACCTCATTGATCTATTTTGCGCCACATTGTGGATCCGATTCATGAGATAAAATTTATGGAAGACTGTTTAAATGCTAATTTCTGTCATAAAAGGGCTCTTTCACACACACACAAATGCTTAGCTTCCTCTTTCGCTCCAGACGACTCTTCTTTCTCTTGAAATATCTTCTCGCTTGAGGTTGAGAAGACACCCCCTCTCTATTCCTTTGTTATTCATTTCCTAACTTACAGACGCTCGTCTTTGTCTTTCTACCGATTCGTCCACGGACAGCATCCATTTCCGCCTGTTTCTTCATTGTTTCGTTATAAACACTTGAGTTCAAATCAATTTTTTGGTTTGAACTCAAGGGGGAGTTTTTTTTTTTTTATTCGACATATTTGGTCAGTAATAGTGTTGTGTATATACAGCATCATCCATCGTCCCGCTCTTCTCAAAAATAATGCATTGAGAAATCCTTTTCGTGAAAACAATTACTCAAATTACCACCACCGGTCTGTACTTTATGGATCCAACTCCTTATCTTAAATGAGCGAACGGCCTCTTCTTCCTCAAAGTTTTTTTTTACAAGGCTACAAGACCTATAGCACACTAGTTCAGTGTGTGGGCAAGAGGAGTAGAAGAAAAGAGGAGTCTGTTCGCATTTTGCTTGAACAGCTGTGAGTTGTAATCTTTAAGGAAGGCAGAGTTGGGAGACTGTTCCAAAGGACAGAAGTAGATGGGATGTGGGAGGAAGCAGTGAAGTTGGTTTGATAAGTTTTAAGATGAACTGTAAAAGAGTGTTGGTTATCAGTGGCTCTTGTTTTAATGACTTTAGAGGAGAGTGGAGGAACAATGGTGGCCAATTACCAGAGCACTCTCCATGAAAGTATCTGTAGAGGAGGCACAAGGCAGACACTGAATGTCAGTGAGAGAGGGATTGAAGTGGGGTCCGTGAGAAAGGGATCATTAATTAGCTGGGTTGCCTTCCTCGGATAGAATCGAGCAATCTTAGGGAGGATTTTGGGGCTTAACCCCAAACATGGGAGCAATTTTCCATGGCTGGAAGGATTTGAACTTTGTATAGAGTTAGCAGTGTGTTCTTCGCATCCAGGTTATTTAGAGGATGTGAAGTAGTCTTGTGCAAAAAAGTACATCAAGTTTTTTGGCGGCTGCAGAAGCTATGATTGAAATGTGGTTGTGCCAGGGAAGATCGGAGGTGTAGGTTAGTCCAAGAAGGGAAATTTGATCGTGTTTGGATATTTCATTGCTATTATTACTAAAGGTAAGGAGGAGGGATATGAGTGTTTTCTTGCGAGATATCAGACAGGACTGAGTTTTGGTGGCATTGAAGTTTACAAGGCTGTTCTCGCCCCACGGGGATATAACTAGGAGATCTGAATTCAGGTCCCTAGTCGTGGTATATCTTGAGGATTTTAATACTTGAGCACTAACAGGTTTGTCGAATGAAAAGGAGAAATAGAGTGTACTGTCATCAGCAAAGCTATGAATAGGATTGGAAGTCTGTGAGAGCAGGTCATTTATATACAAGAGGAAGAGAGTGAGTGAAAGAACAGAACCCTGGGGGTACTCCTGCATTGGTGGGGAAATCTGAGGAGACTAAGCCGTCCACCATGACATGTAGTGAACGACCAGTGAAAGTTGGCGAGCCAGTTGCAGAGTGAAGAAGGCAGACCATAGAGAGATTTGACATAGATATTTGATGCCTACAGTTTCGAGTATACTTTTTAATGTTGCACAGATATTATGAACCTTATCAGTAATTAGTAATGTCTCTGGAAAGGTAATTTATTATTCGTATTATTATTATTTGCTCTTTGTTACAATGGTGCTGGTGTGCATGTCGCACAAAACTTTATGGTGTACATGAGCACGGAGTAGAGTTTATGTTGGCATTTTCATTTGAAAAAAAGGTTTGATAGAACTAGATGTATGCCCTATTTCTGCTTACGCTGTAAACAGAAATAGGGCTGCTGTAAGTTCGATCGATCATTTTTTCGTTTTTTAAATTCGAATTTTAAATGATATGACAGTTAAAGGAATCAATGCAGTAAGGTAGAAAAACTACTAGAAAAATATCGTTCATCCGAAACTGCTAACCAGGTTATTTAGATTAGAATTTCAATAAGGCAAAGGAAAAAAGTAGTATGAACACTAACGTGAATCAATAATGCAATCAACCTGAAAACTCTGCGTGTGGTGTGTAGATGGCAGAAATCTGCACTTCATATCGATCAATTACACAATGATGTTTACGACTTATATGTAAAACATTTACTTTCAAAAACCCTACTTTCAAACAGGAATTAATAACTTTGTCATGTGTATGAAACCGGCTAACACCCTTTCATTTGAAGAAAAAAACAAATCCTTATAATGGTTCTTCGCGTCCTAGAAAGAATTGAATCTAGTTCTTTTCAACCGACAGGTAGATGTCTCATCGTCCACACAACTGCGCTCGAAGATGCAAGAAAACTGTCATTGATCAAATTTAAGAACGTTTCCGGAATACAAGCTTTCAACTCAGACTTGTTAATCATTTACAGTCTTGTCATGCAGATATTTGTAAATATTTCTGTCTATGGAAAATCCAATGTATAGGAGAGAGTGCTTTTTCACGAGATTTTTTTTTTTTTTTCATGTAACAAAAATGCAGCACCAAATTTTGGATGCAGCAGTCTGTCGCAAATTACAACAGGAATTCTTGGTTGTTAAACAAATTTAACGTGAAATACCATACTATATTGTATAGTAGTCACGTTTAGTTCATTACAATATGTGTACATTCAACTTTATTTTCGAATTTGCTCATCCTGAGCTGTCAAATTAATGTTCGATAGTTATTTGTCCTAATAACTTGCATTCTTTTGTAACGGGAAGCGATTTTTGTGAAGCAAATTTTATTGTTTCACATTATGTAGATATTATGTTTATTTCACTAGTATTCCAAGTACAAACATTTTATTTTATTTATTATTATCAGTTGCGAATTCTCAAGAGATGCATTCTTAATTTATCCAAATTTAACCATATATAGTACATATATAGTACTATATAAATAAAAATAAAAATAAAAATAATTTGTGAGTTCAACGTATCTCATCATTGGCTTGTGGAGTAAGATAGGCTGAAGTTCAGCAGATAGTAGGAGAGGAAATAAAGATAGAGTGCATAGTAGTAGAGTAGATGAGAGAGGCCTCAGCTGACCTGTTTTAGCTGTTGACCCCCCAGGGGTGCTTCTAAAACAGTCGTTGATTTTTCACTTTTAAAAGGAAAAATCCTGAAAAGGAAAAAAAAGGAGAGACTAAGCAAATTTAACAAGTGTAAATAAATCTAAAGACTATGTGGAAGATAATTCTATAGAGGAATGAGTTTGCCGAGCAAACCCAGAACAGTATAACCCGGAAAAGAAGGGAGATGACCTGGCCCGGAAGACCCCGCCCTGAAAAGGGCTTGGGACCACCTCGATGTTGGCCTTCGCAGTCCGGGTTTGTTCAGGTCAACCCCAACCTGGGGGACAGAAAAACTTTCAACTGCGAAAGGACTAGACATACCTGTGGGGTAAACGCTGATCAGGAAGGAAGATCGAGATAGCGTCAACACCTACAACTTGAAGGTGTTATAGGTGCAGACGCAACCGGATTCCCCCCTGTATGATCTGGCAGATGGTTGGTGGATCGCACCATCTCCTCAGGAACCGCTCTTCTCCCGGTAAGTACCTTTCCTGCTCCAGGAAGCGGCGGAGGTAGGCTGAGAGACAGTTCTTAACACAGAGATAGATGCGATCCCCCTCGTTAAGAAGGTATTTTTTTTCCTGATTTTCCAAATGTGATGTTTAATCACATTTATTAGGAAAAGCAGGTGTTTCTTGTTTTTGGTTACTGGGGGAGGAAACTGTAGAAAGACAATTTCGGCGAATGTGAGCGCTGGGATCGCAAGCACCTCAGCCAGTCTGTGCCAAACACGCTGTGCTGGCGGGCAGCGAAAGAAGAGATGCCCTACGATTTCTATCGCGCCGCAGAAGGGGTTGCACGGTCGCGGGTTGTAGTCTGATTTTACCAGTTTCACCTATAGTATATATATAATTTATAATTTTATAGTCCTTATAAGGACTGGCTTAAAGGGGCGAAGCAAGATTGCTTTTTATCTTCCCCGTTATCTGTAGAGGACAGTGAATGGATAAGGTGTTATTGAGCTATTAAAGCTCTGATCATGGCAGGAGGGTAACAGCAATAGCCGAGCCTCAGTTAGAACTTCATTGGCTACAGCATTGCCATCCATTACCCTCCAAGGGTATTGGATTGAATGAATCAATCACCGCATCTCACGGTCGATTGATTCATCTAATTAATCCATTATATATATATATATATATATATATAATTTTATCTTATCGTATTTTATTTATAATAGTATGATATAAGCTAATTAAAGGTGTAGCTGTTAAAATTTTTTATATTTAAAAAAACAACAACTAAATATTTAAAACACTTTTAAACTATTTAAAATGGTCATTTAAGAATTATCATTAAAATAGAGGCTGATTATTATTTTTTTTTGAGAAATAAAATAAATTAAGTTTGTAAATTATGCTGTGTATATGAATGAAATCACTTCCGGTTCACAGAAACATTTAAAATCTGCAGGCCGAAAAAAGTAATAACTATTTTCGTTATTACTTTTCATGAGATTTGTTATGTACAAGACAGGTTATCTAGAAAAGTTCAAAAAGTCCTATTCAAAAACATTTATGTACAAACAGAACTTCGGCTTGGCTATGGGCAACCCTCTGTCTCCTGTAGTGGCAAATATCTACTTGGAAACTTCACGATATTTCAAGAACTCCAAGAGTTCTAAAACTGTAGTGAAGATTTCTATTTGCAAAAAAACGTACACATACTAACAGATATTTTCATACTCATTTTCATCAACACCCATCCTCAAAAGCTGGGTATCATTTCTATATTAGGAATCCGTGCACGCATCCTCATCAGTGATGAAGAAGTGATCACCAAAGAATGAAAGTCGCTTTTAACGACATTTCGTTAAAATGGCATGTCCTCTGATTAAACAGGAAGAAATCTTTCTGTTCATTCCACCTGTACGCAGTGTCGAAAGTTGTATGTTTTGTTTTTTCTTCTCCGACAAAACCAAAACAACAGCTTAATGTTCCCAGGTGTGTATACTGTCATTGGTATGACAGTATACACACCTGGATAAAAGAGCATGCTAGAGATATCACCTATGGTAGACCTAGGGCCTCAGCTCTATCCATTCATGTTCTTAATTCTGCTGATCCCGACGGTGGCCCATCAACCACACACCTAGTGAACTAGGATTGATCAGAAATCATAGAACGATGCTAGGATGAGCTCTCAAGGATAATTTTGGAAACAACACAACATTATTCCTCCTCCTTTGCTATTCGCCTATGGCATACGTACGACCAAAACCTCGTTGACGTATTCAATAATACATTTAGATCTCCAATATTCCTTTTTTTTTTAATTTAATATTATTGGCAGATGTACATGCGTAATGTTTATATGTATCTCTGAGTTTTTTTCCCTCTCCTGTGTCATGCACTCACCTGGTGAAGCCTTCTTTATAGTAAGACGAAACTAGTTTTGTCATATATAGAAATAAATACATTTTATTCTATTTATTGTCTAGTTGTTCTCCCTAAGCTTTAGTCATATAATTTTTTTTTTCTTTCAAATGTGCAATAGCCGAGAAGGTCTGTTATATAACTAATTAGTAATTCCCATCACATTGTGTTAGAATTGAAAAAAGTTTCGCAGTGAAATAGCAAATTTGTTAGCGAAGTACTGAAACTGTCCACGGATCAACTCTCAGGCACTAAACTACTTTGGAACTAAAAAGCTTCCAACAAAGGGCCTCTTTTAAAAGATATTTTAGTTCTATGCGATGAATAGTTGCCCGTTTACAAACATTGATGAGGCCAAAAAATAGTTATCAAGGATGATTAATCACTCTCAGATGAAACATTGAACACGTACAGGGATACACTAGAACAAAGGTCTGGTACCTGGTAAAAAGATACCAGGTACAGGGATACACTAGAACAAAGGTCTCTGATTGACTTCTTTATAGTCTCAGCAGACCTATTTTCCTCAGTGTTGGACGTTCGTGTGAGAAGAGAGACAGAACTGTCAACTGACCACCACCACCACCTTGTTGTGTGCACTCTACGGCTTCAGAAACCAGATGCTACCATCAACGCTGGTAGGCCTAAGTAGCTATACCGCCTGAAATGAGAGGCATTGGAAAATAAGGCTGTGATGAAGAATTTTGCAGATGACATTTCCTCCAGGTTCAAAGAGATTCCCAAGCATACTGCAGATGTTGAGGAGTGGAAGCTGTTCAGAACAGCTGTGACTGCCTCTGCACTCTCATGCTGTGGCAGAAAGCGGCTCGGCGTGGCAACGGACAGTGAGAAAAGGACGCCTTGGCGGAACCAAGCAGTCCAAAAAACTGTCAGGTCAAAAAAGGAGTCCTACCTAACATGGCTTAGGGTCAGGTCACCTGAGATACGTTTGCGGTATGCTGAGGCACGAAACGCTGCTGCTGAGGCAGTAAAGACAGCAAAGCAGAAGGCTTGGGAATCCTTTGGAGAAAGATTAGACTCATCCTATGCAAATGCAAACAAAATATTCTGGCAGACCATCTGCCTCCTTCGAGGGAGAAAATCGTGCACAGCAAGGGCAATTAAGGCCTCTGATGGTGCACTATTAACAACCGAGAAAGATATCCTCCACAGATGGAGAGAATACTTTGAGAGCCTTCTTAACCCGTGTGGCCCAGCAGTTGTGGACATCCAAGAGGTGCAGATCGGGGCAATGACTAGTCTCACAGCCGAAGAGGTCCATTTAGCAATAAAATCGCTAAAATCGGGCAAGGCTGCTGGCGATGATGAAATTCGGCCCGAAATGCTAAAAGCCTTAAATCGAGACGGTGTTCTCTGGCTGACTCGAGTGTGTCAGGCTGCTTGGATATCTGGGCGAGCACCAAAGCAATGGCAGACAGGCATAATAATACCTGTTTTCAAGAAGGGAGACCAGAAGGATTGCAGTAACTATCGTGGCATCTCTCTGCTCAGCCTGCCTGGGAAAGTGTATGCTAGGTGCTTGGAAAGACGGTGCAGGAGCATAGTTGAATCAACGTTCCAGGAAGAACAGTGTGGCTTTCATCCTGGTAGAAGCACAACTGACCAAATTTTCACTTTAAAGCAAGTCTTTGAGAAATCTTGGGAATATGCCAAGAATGTCTACACATGTTTTGTGGACTTGGAGAAGGCATATGACCGGGTTCCTCGGGATAAGCTTTGACAAGTGGTACAGGCGTATGGAGTGGATGACCAACTATTAGCTGCCATCAAGTCCCTGTATGAATGCCCAGAGTTTTGTGTCAGTGTAAACAGCACAAAGTCTGAACTTTTCACAGTCTCCGTTGGCCTCCGCCAAGGGTGTGTTCTGTCACCCCTCCTTTTCATAATATTTATGGACTGGATTGATAGGCACAGCAGAGGCAGTGAGTGTGTCAGAATTGGAAGATGTAGCATGGACGTCTGCTTTTTGCAGATGACCTAGTTCTGCTTAGCTCTTACACAGATGACCTCCAGCGGACCCTTGATAGGTTTGTAGCTGTTTGTGCAGACGCCGGAATGAAGATAATTTTGGCCCAAACTGAAACATTTGTAGTCTCAAGACAACCATCTCAGTGCACTCTACATGTAAGTGGAGTCCCAGTGAGGCAGGTGGAGAAGTTTAAATACCTTGGGTCCATATTCGCGAATGATGGAAAATGGGACGTAGAGCTAGATACTCGAATTGGCTCGTAGAGCTAGATACTCGAATTCATGTCCGAAAGAATTCGGACACGAATCCAAGCGGCTGAAATGAGGTTCCTTCGATGGGTTGCGGGGCTGACAAGACTCGACAGAGTTAGAAACTCTGCAATTCGGGAAACCCTCAATACTCAACCGCTGCGTCTCCGTGTTGAGAGATCACAGTTACGTTGGTACGGCAAGCTTGTCAGAATGCCACAAGAGAGGCTCCCTCGGCAGGCCCTCTTTGCCAAGCCAGAGGGTGGAAGGCCAAGGACTCGCTGGATACATTATATCCAAAACCTTGGGTGGACACGTTTGGGAATCCCACCAGAACACCTGAGCTTGGTGGCAGAGGATCGTGACCATTGGAAGTTCCTCTTGCAGCTGTTGTCCCCACAACCCAATTAGGAAAGCTGGGCCTTGAATATGTATGTATTATTGGCAGATGTACATGCTTAATGTTTATATGTATCTGTGAGTTTTTTCCTCCTCTCCTGTGTCATGAGAGGGGGAAAAAGGCTTATTATAAAAAAGGCTTCATCACTCACTTGATGAAGCCTTCTTTATAATAAGACGAAACTAGTTTTGTCATTATAGAAATAAATACATTTTATTCTATTTATTGTGTAGTTGTTCTCCCTAAGCTTTAATCATATAAGTTTTTTTTTTCTTTCTTTCAAATGTGCAATAGCCGAGAAGGTCTGTTATATAACTAATTAGTAATTCCCATCACATTGTGTTAGAATTGAAAAAAGTTTCGCAGTGAAATAGCAAATTTGCTAGCGAAGTACTGAAACTGTCCACGGATCAACTATCAGGCACTAAATTACTTTGAAACTAAAAAGCTTCCAACAAAGGGCCTCTTTCAAAAGATATTTTAGTTCTATGCGATGAATAGTTGCCCGTTTACAAACATTGATGAGGCCAAAAAATAGTTATCAAGGATGATTTATCACTCTCAGATGAAACATTGAACACGTGCTGCGATAAAAAAAAAAGAAAAAGGAAAAAAAAAAAAAGCTGTTAACTTATGAGAAAGTACCGTATATGAACGAGTACATTTGAGTTGACCGATAGGGTCTCATCTAATGGAATTCACTAGACGATTTTTGGTAAGAGATTTGAGAAACGACTAAAAAAAAAAAAAAATAAGAAAAACAAATAATGATAAATGCATACTTTCGGTATGAGCTATACTATTTAAGGTACCCCCCCCCCCCCCCCCCAAAAAAAAGGTATCAGAATCCTGCAAATTTGATGTGCTTGTGATATAAGAACACAAATGCAAAATGTGGCCGCGAGAGAATTTTATAATTTTCTTTTTAATTTTAGTCTGTAAATTTTTATATACTGTACAGTTTAGAATACAATATAATAATAAGTAAAAAAAATTTTTTTTTTGCATAATTTATTTAACTTCAATATCATAAATATTATGATAAATGTTATAAAATTTTTAAGTATTCATTTTACTGTAGATCCGTGTGTGTTCACGGACCAGTTTACCTGTTTTCTGAAGGACGAAAAACTGAAGTTTTCGGGCAAAAAAAAAAACCCTCTACTACCGTATGAGACTGGTTAACTGGATAAAGGTTCCTCACGTCATGGACGGGAAATCGAACCCAAGTCTTTCCGACCATAGGGCTTCATCTATACCAACCGAGCTACGGAGACGCTAATACACTAGTTACCTAGTTTTAATTGCTTCGGCCGTAAATCTAAACCAACCAACCAACTGGGAGTAACAGATCAACGGGAGTAACAGATAAAAGAAATTCATCCAATTGATTTTTTTTTCCCTTTGATAATTCTATATATTGTACAATGTCAAAAATTCTAACCCAGCCGAAGCATTGTTGAAAGTTCCAAAAATTCTATCGAATGTTGTATTATAAATACTTTTTTTAGTTCTAAAGTCTCTCATGATGAGGGGATGAGTAGACGCGTAGTTTATTTAAAAGGAGGCCTTAATAAGACAGACTGCAAGTATTCATCGGGTTTCATTTTCTTGGATGTGAACAGCAATTAGAGAAAATCAGTAGCGGGCAAACTCGGTCACTACAGTGATCTGGGATGACAACTTGTAATTACGAATGTGTGTTTTTCTGTAGTAAGTAGACAACCGTTAATCACAGCCCTGCACAGAACTTCTGACGTGCTGGTTTCTACTTGATTCTGCATGGCCTTTACTCTTGTTCTGATATGACGAGACGTGGGAAGGTAGATTTTTGTCAATGAGGTGCTGAGATACAACTTTTTTTTTCTTTTTTTTTTTTTTTTCGGCGATTTTATTTTTCATCGATTATACTGCCCAGTTGGGCTCCTCCCTTCCATTTCACATTAGAACCCCCCTAAATGGAAGCCTCTTTTTTTTTTTTTGGACTTTTTTTTTTAGTACGCTAACACCAAAGAGAAGTTTACAAACGAGTGTAGTCCTCAGAAAAACATCATTTTTCATTCTCTTACTTTTTTTTTTTTTTGACGGGGTTTCTACCCACGTGGATTAGACAGTTCCGAGACACACTACAATAATTAATTACACCACGCGACCTAGCCACCTGTCCATACAAGCTAGGGAGACGGGAGGGGAAACTTCATATAGCCTTAAGAAAGATTCGCAAGTAACAAAAAATGTAAGAAACGAAGCAGGAAACTGATCTGGATGCAGACGTATCTTAATGGTCTTTGAGGTGCCTGTCCGTGGTCGGACCTACCGCAGGTGACACTGGTCGCTATGGGCTCGGATAATGTGAAAAACAGGTAGTTAAGTCACCATAAGGTAGACAGACAGAGAGAGAGAGAGAGAGAGAGAGAGAGAGAGGCGAAAAGTAAAGTTATGTAGTGATATTGGAGACTTGTTGAGTACAAATTGGATGTAGTTGCTGATTCGTGGATTGCCGTACACCACTGGTAGATACAAGTGTGTCGTGATGGATTAATGAAGTCCAGACATGATGTCAAGAGTCATTTTTGTTAGGTTAGGATGATGAACGTAGGCTTCACAATTTTCTTCATGCAATCTTTCAATTAAAATTGGCTTCTCTTTAAAAGCTCAGTATCATTCCAATGAATTCCGTTTTGAGTAGATATGGCATGACTGGCAAGACCCGACTTATCAGTAGCTGGACTTTGAGCAGAACGACCTGTCTGCCCATAATAAGAGAGACCACATGAACATGGGATTCTTTAAACTGCTGGATAGGAGAGAGGAAGATATTTCTGTTTAGGACAGCGTGTGAATGAACTTTGTTTGCAAATCGGATGGAAGAAGACTTGAAGTTTAATCGGGCGTAGAAGCTTTTCAGATACACCGTTTATATAAGAAATGGAGACTAGACACTTCCTCTGATGAGATGATGGTAAACTTATCAGTTACTTTGGTTATAATGATGATGAAAAGACTCTAATGAAAGAGGAACTCTGCTTTCAGAGGAGAGTCACTGAGCATAAGGTTTTGATGACTCCGAATTCTGAGATTTTTATTTTATTCGTATGGGGTTTCCCCCCATCCTCAACTGTTCCCTAGGACTGGTTGAGCCCTCCTAGTGAGGGATTAAGTATGTATTTTTGACTGCAAATCCGTGTGTGTGTGTGTGTGTGTGTGTGTGTGTGTGTGTGTGTGTGTGTGTGTGTGCGTGTTCACGAGGCCGGGTTGCTTATTCTGAGGGACGAAAAACTCGAGTTTCCGGATGAAAAAACCCTGTACCGCTGTATGAGACCGATAACTCACCTTTCATCGAAAGATTCCTCACGTCAACGAGATAAAGATTCCTCACGTCACTGACGGAAATCAAACCCAGGTCTTTCTGACAAGGGTTTCGCCTATGCCAACTGAGCTACGGAGGCTCTAATTCTGAGATGGATGATGATAATGAGAAGAAGCATTAATAAAATCTTTCCTACTTGTTTTCTTCATGTATAGTGAGAACTGAAGACCACCATAACGTTGTCTATGGATGAGAACGCCCAGAAATGGAAGGGGATTGTTGTCTTCTAATTCGATAATAAATTTAATCCAGGATGAACTAACTTAATTTTCTTAAGAAAAACATGGAGCTCAGAAAAGTGTTATAGGCTGCGAAAATTTCGACATATATTTACCACCTTCTTTCCCAAGCTTTCTTTCTATATGGCTTCGATACGTAGATATTTTTGTAATGTGTAACACTTCTCTATATGAGATTCATATTTTTCTTTAGAAAATTAATTAATGGTCTCTTTAACTATTCACGTTGAGAATGGTCTGCACTTAGAAAAGGCAGTAGCCTTTTGGACAGCCATTAATTCTTGTCCAACCCTTCTCCCCCTTAATTTTCCTGTCTTCTTCCTCCCTCCACCATTAAAAGAATCGTTTAAGTTTGGATCTAAACTGCAGTGTATCTATAAAAGAAGCCTCTCTGGTCAGCGGACCACAGCATCTTCGGGTAATAAGGAACATCACTGTTTCTAGCTTATAAAGTTTCGCAGCCTGCTGGACTACAGTGGAACTATCAACTCCTTTATCCTTCCCTCCATGTCAACAAGGAATTAGTCGTGTTGGACTTCCTTATTCGGTAGACGTTCTTTTTCTTCTTTTCCATATTTTGAAACTTTTTATAGTTAAGTTTTACAACTTTCATACCTACGACTGTCGCGAAGAGCGATTTCTATAGAATAAAGACTGAATTTCATTTCAACTTAGTTTTGACCTTTCTTTTGGCTCTCAATTCGTGGACACGTAATTTCAGAATGGGAATGTCGGACATTATGGAATAGTTAGTATTTATGTGTAACTGGCAAGTAGGTTTTAGTTATTTTTTCTTGGATTACTTTGTTTTTTTATCAGTTTAGCTTCATAAAAATACATATACCTCTTTGTTTTGGATAGCAAAACGCATTCTATATTATCCATATTGTTTCTTATTACCTCCCAAACATGTATTTTTGAAAATCTTTGAATAAAAAGAAATGTATTCGAGATAAATGATGGTAAACTGTTGAGGTAAAACATTTTGCGTTATATCTTAACATAGAGTGATGTAGTTTTCCTTTAAGAGGTTTCATATTATCTTGCAGAAACATAATGATATATCGCATTATCCGATGTTCCTTTATTTGAGACAACGAAGTATTCTAAGTTTTCGTTCAATTTGATACTCAGAAATTTCCTAGAATGTTTGAGTTGAAACATACGTAAAAATGGAACATTTTTTTTTTTCACCAGTAAACTTTTATTTATGCCTTTAAAGGAATGCGGAGAACCGACCAGGGCTTCTGACCTAATGTCCAATCCTCACCTTCTCGTGGTGCACCCTGTTGGGTATCTACTTTGATACTGAACGAACGAGGATGGGCTGGCAATTTGGGATTTAGCCGACCAAATTGTATTCTTATTGGTTAAACCAAAATAAAAAATGATGGTACAACATGACAAAATTTCATGCCGGCTGGGGCGTCGCCGGGTTAAACAAGGCCCCCGTTGTTTTCGCCAGGGAACCAGGGCGAACAGCGAAAAGTCAGCTACTGGAACAAATCTGAAAACAAACCCCAACTCAACATCACCAGAGTTAAAGATCGGTACTATCAACGTAAGAAGCCTGAATGGCAAAGAAATGGAGCTAGCTGAGGAATTAGATAAGTACCAGATCGACATAATAGGGGTGACTGAAACAAAAAAGACCAAAACTGGCGAGATCTTTCTGAGCAATAAATACAAAATGTTATATTCAGGCAATAACAACCAAGGAAAAGAAGGAGTAGCCATAGTATTCAACACAAAATACGAGGCTAATCTTCTTGAATGGCAGTCAGTCTCTAGTAGAGTAATGTGGGCAAATATGAGAATGGGGAATTGGACAATGAGACTTATTTGTGCCTATGGTCCCACAGAAGGTTCTACTAAGGTAGAGGTGGAGGAATTTTTTGAGGCTTTAGAAAAAGCAACTGACACAATGAAAAAGGAAAAGTTGGTCCTTGTTGGGGATCTAAATAGTAGAGTAGGAAATGATTGTGAGACATACAAGAATATTTTGGGAAAATTTGGAGAAAAGAGCAAAGCTAATAATAATGGCAAATATCTGTTGGATTTCTGCTCAGGACATGGACTGGTTATTACTAACACCATGTTCCAACATAAAAATGTGCACAAATTCACATGGAGAGAAGAGGCTAGGAATAAGAAAAGTCTCATTGACTATGTTATTGTTGATAGTGATGTTTTCTCCCTGGTGCAGGACACCAGAGTGTACAGAGGATTTGAAATTGGAAGTGATCACTATTTAGTCTTGAGCAGGATAAAATTGAATTTCATATTGAAAAGAATAACATGTAAGAAAGTTTTAAAGCGAATAAAAGTTGAGCAGCTCTCAGATGTAAACTGTAGACTAAAATACAGAAATATTATTGAAAAGAAAATGAAAGAGTTTGAGAACAGGAATCAAACCTTGGAGATTCAGTGGCAAACTCTGAAGGAAACATTGATTGATTCTGCCAGAGAGGCATGTGGTGAGGTTGTGTGCAAAGATAAAAAAATCAGAACTCCCTGGTGGACACAGGAAGTTAAAGAGGCAGTGAAGGAAAAGAAGAAAGCATATCAAAAGTTCCTGGCAAATAAGTCAGCTTTTACTCTTACAGAATACAGAGACAAATGTAAGAAAGCTAAACAGTGTGTAAAACTAGCTAAACAAAAGTCATGGGAGGACTTTGGCAAGAATATAGAAAATAAATATCAAGAAGGTGGCAAAATATTCTGGAGGTTGTTGAAGAAGCTTAGGAATGGAGGAAAGAGTGCTGTAAAAGGAATTACAGATGATAAAGGTGAAATGAAAACAGGAGAAAAAGATATCCTTGAAGTATGGAGTAATTACTTTGAAAAACTGCTAAATGAAACAAGCAGTGATGACAGCACAGTGATAAAAAACACTGACCAGGCATGCAGTCAGGAATACATATCCATACTTGAAGTAGAAAAAGCCATCAAAGGCTTGAAATGTGGAAAGGCAGCAGGAGTAGATGATATTCGACCAGAAATGCTGAAGTATGGTGGTATAAGAGTCTTACAGTGGCTGCACTGCATAGTTCAGAAAGCCTGGACAGAGGGACGAATTCCCGATGATTGGAGTAGAGCTCTCATAGTACCCATATATAAAAAGGGAAATAAAACTGAATGTGAGAATTACAGAGGTATTTCCCTACTGAGTGTTCCTGGCAAGATCTATGCAAGTATACTTGAGAAACGGTTGAGAAGAATTGTGGAAGAAAAGCTTGGTGAAGAACAAGCTGGATTCAGGTCAAATAGAGGCTGTCAGGATCAGATCTTCACTTTACGACAAATAGTCGAGAAAGCATGGGAATATAACAAAGATCTGTATTTAAGCTTTGTTGATTTGGAAAAGGCATATGACAAGGTGCCAAGAGAGAAGCTATTCAATACGCTGCAGTTATATGGTGTCAATGGGGCATTATATCAAGCAATACTTAGTCTTTATTTGAGTTGTGAGTCAGCAGTTAGAATTGAAGGAAGTACAGGAAGATGGTTTAATGTTAAATCTGGTGTGAGACAAGGATGTACATTATCCCCTCTGTTATTCATTATCTATATGGATCACATTATGAAGGAATGTGGTATTAAACCTGATATCAAAATTGGAGATGTTAATGTCAGCTCTTTGCTTTATGCGGATGATGTTATACTTCTAAATAAATCTGCTACAAGTCTGCAAGATTCTCTGACTAAATTGAATAGCTGTTGTAATAGATATGGTATGAAGGTCAGCAATAAAAAGACAAAGACAATGAAAATAGGCAGAATCATTGAAAATGTCAACTGTGTTGTGAATGGAGAACCTGTGGAACAAGTAAAACATTTCAGCTACTTAGGCACAATTTTTACTGAAGATGGTAAACTAAATACAGAAATAGACAACAGAATCAGCAAAGCTGGTATCGTGGGAAGTCAATTGAATAAATTCATATGGAATAAGAAAGAAATTAGTCGGAACACTAAATTAGCTGTATACAAGACTGTGTTCAAACCAATTTTAACTTATGGATCTGAGAGCTGGGTCAGAAGTAAAACACTTGACCAAAGACTAGAGACCGCAGATATGAGAGTCCTGAGAAAGATTAGAGGCGTGAACAGATGGCATCAATGGCAATATCATATTAAAAATGAGGATATTAGGAAAGAACTTGACATTGTCAGCATCCAGGAATGCGTTAGCAGAGCTAATCTCAGATGGTATGGTCACTTAAATAGAATGGGAGAGGAAAGATTAGCAAAACAAGTGTTCTCTGCCAAGTTGGCAGGAAAACGACCCCGAGGAAGACCAAGATATAGGTGGATTGATACGGTACAAAGTGCCTTAGACGATAGAAATATAAGATCTGATAATGTTGGAGTCTTGACAAGTAACAGACTGATTTGGAGGAAAATTGTAGATAGGAAGTTAGTAATGATGTAATTTTTTTCATGTAGTACTGTCATATCCTGTACACCCCTTGAGGGTACATGGCAGGAATTTGATGATGATGATGATGATGAACTTTTATTTAGTATTTACAAAGAAATATTGCAAGCGTGATTTGCAAGTAAAGAAAAAAAATCTTAATGTATCTTCAATAAGTTTGAAGATTGATCTGACAATCAAGAATTATATTAATGTCTATGAAGATAATTATCTTTGGTCTAAGGAATTTTTGACAGACTTTCTTGGGATTCTTAACAACCTGATATTCGTATTACACTTAATAATGCATTGATGTATTGAAGGAGGAATATCTAAAGAACACGTTCAAAACAATTTCATCTTTATTGCTACTCTTCATCACAACAGTATTGGCCGATGCGATGATAGCAGTGATGAGGGAGCGGAAAAAATATTAACTTAGATTTGGAATTTCAAATCGTTTCAATGGTGTTATGTTGAATTCAAATTATTATCTGTATCGGTTAGGCTAATTTTGGAATTGCATTTTCTTAACCAAGCTCTTATAATCCCAGTTTAGTAAAAGATGAACATGAGAAGTTTGTGATAGAAAAGAAAGTATCTCCTGCTGAATTATTTTTGACACAGAAGAGATTTTCGGTACTGTGAAAACTTTAGTCTGAAATACGAAGAAAAAGAGACACAGATCACCTCCTCAGAGGAAAAAAAATACTATAGAATAAGTAGCATTCCTCAGGTTTCCCCCAAATCTGCATTTTATCATGACGTTATAATACTGTTCTTTACAGCACGATCTGTGGCTCATAGAAATCATTGCCATTTTTGAAGGGTCTAAGAATGAAGAGAGTATGCGTCTGAAAATTATATAGACTGAATCTTTGTAGACGATTCTATTGACTTCTCGATTCCTAATCTTACGTTTTGTATGGCAATTTTTAGAAATGGTTTAACCACTCTTTTCAGGATTTGTCAATACTCGTGAAAGATTGGCAAGTCCTGAAAAAAAAAAATTGGACAGAGAAACATCAAATACATAATACTATTGAAGATTTACTAAGCTTTGCTATCGGTTTTTTTTTTTTTTTTGCAATTGAATCGTTTCTTTGATTGTTGTATCATCCTTGGCATCCATCTTTACACAACACCAGCTGTTGACTTGGGAAGATTCCATTAGGTGACAAAGACAATTTACTGATTATAATATTGGATAATAAAATTCTTTAAAAGAATTACTGATATTTCAAATGTTTTTCTTTCATATTCCTTTCATTACCATTTTTACTACTTTCAGGCAATATCAGAATATTTACGAGAATATTTAATTGAGGGTATTTTAGTTAGTGGGTTTTGTGAGATGTGAATTACCTTTTTCTAGACTGTTTTTGAATCTCTGAACAGAAAAAAGGGCAAGCATGTTTTATGGTTTCTTTCTTTGAACTTTGAAGTTACTTATTCTTATATTTTCCTACCATTCCTCATCTGTCCAAGAGGGAATAAGTCACCTCTGATTAGGGGCTTAAAGTAATTCGGCCTGTTTGCCATCCCTCTGTTGCATCCCTGTAGGTGTAAGTACTTATGTCTCTAAAACTGTATATTCACGAGGCCGGTTTACTTGTTTTGAGGGATGAAAAAATCCGAGTTTCCATGAGGAAAAAACCCTCTATCTACGTCTGGGACCGACTAGCCCCGACACCATTTGGTTGAAAAGACCAGATAAAAGTTCCTCAAATCATAGACGCCATTCGATCACGGGTCTGTTTAATCAATGAGGTCGTCTATACCAAATAAGCTACGCAGGTTCTTTTCCCTCTATTTTTAGAAATAAACATGCGAATTCAATATGGCATCTAGGATATAAAAAATAGTAACGAGTCAGAAATAATCGGAAGTACGACTAAAGTACTTTGATCAGAGAAAGAAGTCTATTGCTTCATTTGGAATCATTCCAAAAAAAAAAATTATCCAGACATCTTATTTGGATAGTTTATAGTTACAAAATTACCAAAGCATTTTAAGATAATAGAAAATTAATGCCATTCGATACTCAGGATCTCTCTAAAAGATTCTTTCTTGCTGTACTGAATTTTCATTTAAATAGATCTTTTGCAGTGGCTGGATTAGGTAAATCGTGTCGAAAACATGCACAGCAATAACTTCACAATGACGAGATCTTTAAAGCAATATGTTATCTATGATCACTGAATTTTTTCGAGAAATTTTGATATTCTGAATTTAAATCGGACTATTTTTAGTTGCAAAAGTAACTAAAAAACTCTCGGAAATATATGAAATTTTATATTCTTTCTCTTTCTTTCTTTCACTATGCCTTATCCCATGTTAAACGGGGTAGGCGCACCGATCTTTAACCTTCCTCTTCCAAGTTCTCCGGTCCAGGGCGTCCTTCGGACTCCATCCTTTCTCCCTAAGATCCTCTGTCACCTTATCCCTCCGCCTGAGTTTGGGCCTGCCTCTTTTCCTCCTTCCCTCCAACTCCATATACTCTACTCCACTCGTTTACCAACATACTCCTCACCCTTCCTTTCTACATGTCCGAACCACCTCAGCCTACTTTCTTGTATCTTCTTGCCAATTGGTCCCACCTTAACCGTCCCTCTGATGTAGTCATTCCTTATCCTGTCCTTCTTTGTCACACCACTCATCCATCTCAACATCCGCATCTCCACTACCGCCATTTTCCTCTCCTGTGCCTTTGTTATAGGCCACGTCTCCGCGTCATGAAGTATCACCGGCCTCACCACCATCTTATACAGCTTTCCTTTCCTCTTACAATTCACTCTCTTGTCGCACAGGACCCTGCTCATCTTCCTCCAGCCGCATGTTATTCGGTGCTATATTTCCTCATCCAGGTCACCATTCCTCTCGAAGACCGACCCAAGGTACTTTAATTTCTTCCCTGAAATTAGCCTTTCACCCTGAAGTCGTATGATTATATCCTCGTCACTCCCCGTTGACATATATTCAGTTTCTCCCGGTTAATTTTCATGCCTCTTTCCTCCAATACCTTTCTCCACTCTTCCAGGGTATTTTCAAGCTTCTCTCGGGATGATTCGAATAGAACAATGTCGTCGGCAAACAGCATGCTCCATGGTGCCTCCTTCTTGACATCCTCCACTAGTACATCCATGACCAGGTCAAAGAGGTAGGGGCTCAGAACTGACCCTTGGTGTAGCCCTACGACAATGGGGAACCCTTCTGTCATGCCGACACTAGACCTGACCTGAGTTTCTGTTCCCTCATACATCTCCTTCACCATCCTCACGTACTTCTCCGATGCCCCCTTCTTCCTCATACACCTCCATACCTCCTGCCTGGTCACTCTGCCATATGCCTTTTCCAGGTCTATAAACACCATGTGCGGCTCCACTTGCATCCCTCTATATTTCTCCATCAATTGCCTTAGCGCAAATATCGCATCCGTTATCCCTCTTCCTGGCATAAATCCAAACTGCTCCTCACCAATTTTCGTTTCCTGCCGTATCCTTCCTTCAATTACTCTTTCCCATATCTTCAATGTGTGTGACATCAGCTTGATCCCTCTATAGTTGCCACAGTCTTGAACATCTCCTCTTCCTTTGTAGATTGGGACGAGTATACTTCTCCTCCATTCCTCTGGTATCTTTTCCTGTCTGGTATCTTTTCCTATTTTCCTCATCAGATCCCATAGCATATCCACGCCCAAACTTTTCCACACTTCCCCAGGTATCTGGTCTGCCCCCACAGCCTTTCCATTCTTCATTTTTCTCAGTACCCAATCCACTTCCTCTCTACTTATGTCTTGCACCGGTCTCTCGTTTGCCTCTCCATCTTCACACCTCTCTCTCGGATTCTCCTCATTTAGTAGTTTGCGGAAATATTCTTTCCATCTTCCTCTGATTTTGTCCTCCTATTGTAATACTACTCCTGAGGCATCCTTTATCTGCTTGACTGATGTTATGTCTTTCGAGGCCTTATCTCTGGCTTTCGCTATTCTCAACAACTGAGCTTCATCACCGTTTCTCTCCAGTTCTTCATAAACCTCATCAACTGCCCTCGCTTTCGCCCTTGCCACAGCTCTCTTTGAATTTTTCTTCGCTAATCTATATGCTTCCTTGTCGGCTCTAGTTCCAGTCATGTCCCATTTTTTCTTTGCCTCTTTCTTTTCCTTGATCTCCAACTGCACCTCCTCATTCCACCACCATGCCTCCTTATATGAAATTTTATATTACAAATGACAATAAAAATCTCCATTTGTACAGTATATTTTGCTGTCAATTACTTGAGTTTTTCCAAAGTTTCTTTTTAAACAGACTTAATTTTCAAACATAGTACTGTTTAATTATTTATCACATTTACATGTGACAGAATACATTTTATTTTTACCATAGGATTATGACATTATCTGTGTATTACTTACTTCATGTTACTATAAATATCTCTTAGGAAATTTGTAATCAGCAAGTTCTGCTTATGTGGACTTTTTATTTTAATTATTATAGAGAGCAGACATTTTATTTATTTATTTATTATTCCATGATCGCACAGCATTCACCGCTCCTAGCAATCTGAGGGATTTTTTGGTAAAGAAGCATGTCAGATAGTTTAGAAATGCTCAAGCACACACCATTAGGGTTAAAAGTAAGTATAAATATTTCCAGTGACGCTATTTCTTTTACCAGCGGCATTTTATTAAGGCATTTGTAGTAAATTATATATAATAAACTATAAAATAAATAAATAAATATAATATAATGTAATATTAAAATTTTTAACAAAATAAAATAAAATAATATAAAATAATCTAATACAGTAATTAATACATTACATATATGATGTTTATAAAAATGCGAACAGCTGATGCTTTGCTCAGGGTTGGATAAGAGATGCCGCGATTTATGATTTATATATTTATATATATATTTATTTAATATGTATGATTTATTTGCTCAGGGTTGGATAAGAGATGCCGCGATTTATGATTTATATATTTATATATATATATTTATTTAATATGTATGATTTATATATATATATATATATATATATATATATATATATATATATATATATATATATATATATATATATATATATATATATATATTTATTTAATATGTATGATTTATATATATATATATATATATATATATATATAAATCATACATATTAAATAAATATATATATTCTTAACATATATATATATATATATATATATATATATATATATGTTAAGAATATATATATTTATTTAATATGTATGATTTATATATATATATATATATATATATATATATATATATATATATATATATATATATATATATATATATATATATATATATATATATATATATATATATATACAGGGTGTTCGGGATAAATTTGACAGTTTCGTAAGGAAAAAGAAAATCTTCTTTGTATCTATTAAATTTAATGAATTGACAAAAAAACATTACAGGCAGAGTTAATTACAATACTATCAACAAGATTTACTCAAAATAACCACCATTAGCATCGATCACAGCTTCAATTCTGCTTCGGAACCTCGAACAAGCTGATGCTACAGTCTCCCTGGGAAGGGCCGCAAAAACCGTTTTAATTTTATCCATTAACTGGGCTTTTGTATTACTGGAAGTGCGATTGGTGTCTTTTTCAACTGCGCCCCATACAAAATAATCCATGGGGTTAAGGTCTGGGGAGTTTGGAGGCCAAACATTTGGACTGGTGAAGTCGTAGAAATTTTCAGACAACGATTTTTGACTTTTCCCAGAGGTGTGGCAAGGGGCCGAATCCTGCTGCCATACATACGGCCTACCATTGGCTACCCTTGTTATCCAGGGCTTGACTACAGTTAGCAACTCCACGAACAAAGCCCGAATTCCAATGCCAGGGTTCTTCAACACCTGTTCCTGCAGATTTGCGAGGAATTCTGCTGTACGAACGCAATCAGATCGTCTGCTAGGGATCTTTCTTCTTGCTACATCCTCGTAGTCACCATTGCAAGTCTCTAGTTCATGCCTGATTGTTTTTACTGTATTCAGGGAGCACTGGGCAGCAGTCGTAATATCCTTATTTTGATGGCGGGCACGAATCATCATGATACAAGTTATTCTCTTCCATGATTCAGGTGGGTTCCAGCTATCCATCCTTTCTGACATCTTGTATATGAATGAAGAAGGGTCCAAACTTTTAAATGAAGAGAAGTGTGTGTTAATACATGTAACTTACGGAAAAATATAATTAATTATAAATATGTCAAATTTATCCCGAACACCCTGTATATATATATATATATATATATATATATATATATATATATATGTTAAGAATATATATATATATATATATGTTAAGAATACCAAGCAATAAATATTTAAACCTGGTTTTACTCCATTTCCCAAGTAAGCAAACAGACAAATAAGTCAAGTTTGCGCCTGCAAGTGATGCAAGTCTAGCTGATCCTACAGGTAGTGCAAGACTATGGCAACTCGTGGTAAAGGTGGCATGAGCTCTGATCACTAATCTTTATATTTATTTACCCTTAATGCCAAAACACATCTCCAAGAAGGAGATGCTTGATGTTTTGTATTAAAGGCAAGAGGCCACTACCCAGACCGGTTTCGACCTTTATTGAGGTCTCATCAGTGGGAGCTAGGCTAGAAATACCAAGATTTAGTAATTTGGCATTAAGGGTAAATATAAAGATTAGTGATCAGAGCTCATGCCACCTTTACCACGAGTTGCCTTGGTCTTGCACTACCTGTAGGATCAGCTAGACTTGCATCACTTGCAGGCGCAAACTTGACTTATTTGTCTGTTTGCTTACTTGGGAAATGGAGTAAAACCAGGTTTAAATATTGCTTGGTATTCTTAACATTTATTATACCCAAGGTAAAATACTTTCTATATATATATATATATATATATATATATATATATATATATATATATATATATATATATATATATTTATTTATTTATTTATATATATCCTTGGAGGGTAATGGATGGCAATGCTGTGCCAATGAATTTTAACTGAGGCTCCGCTGTTGCTGTTACCCCCTGGGGCACAGAGATTTGAGAGTTTGCGTTCTCTCTATTAAGGTTTTTGCGTTAAGGGAGCAATTTGAGTCTTCGGGGAAAATGTTCTCCGGCACTTTAGCTGAGGGGCTTTGTTGGTGAATGCTTTTCTTCGGAATATGAGCGGTTCTGCTTGGTGGTGGCGTGTGGGTGGAAGGCCATCACTGAGTGAAGCCAACGCTGAGATGGACGGTCTTTAGCCCACAATTGAGTGGCCTAGGGATCGTGCGAATTTTTAGAGACGGCTTTACCTATGGAGGGTAATGGATGCAATGCTGTAGTTCTGATGCAATGAAGTGTTAACTGAGGCTCGGGTATTGCTGTTATGCCATGATCAGAGCTTTAATAGCTCAATAACACCTTATTCCCACACTGTTCTCTACAGATAACGGGGAAGATGAAAAGCATTCTTGCTTCGCCCCTTTAAACCAGTCCTTATAAGGATAAGGATACTTTGTTCATCATTGTAACTTCAAAAAATATCATGCTACACATAGTTTGGTACTTTTATTACATTTTGAGTCACCTTGAATTGTGTGTGAATTTTTGGCATGTTTGGGTGAGATGTGGGTGTAAAATGATTCAACCCCAAAAAGCGTACCATGTGACACGCGAATGATTTAAATGTCCCATGAAGTGCCCACCTTTTAAGGATTCGCAGACAAGATTAATCGATATGGACGTCACCTGAAAGTGACGATAATAATCTGTATAAGATCCCACGTGAACATGAATCCATGTGGTGGGCTGAACACGCCAGATCAACAAGTACAATGACCAGACATGAACAAACAGCAAAAAATGATGAATTAACAGGTCATTAGTTACAATTTCTACGTTGACTACAGCGAACTTACCAAAATTCACTTTTTTTTCCTTTTTTTTTTTTGTATGCTAGTCTTCTCAAGTAGACAATAAGAATGAGTCATTATTATTGTCTACTTGAGAAGATTAGCATAAAGTCGAAAATAAGAATGAGTCCTAGTTCATGTGGGAACACTAATATTCCAATTCCATTCTGAACTCCTGAATTTTCAATTTTTGAATAGTTTGAGACAGATTTGACTTTATGAATGATTTTACAAGATTTCATGCAATTATGTTATTTCTCTCCAAAATATTTAAGAAAATAA
Source organism: Typopeltis vanoorti (assembly GCF_054136105.1). Taxonomy (NCBI): domain Eukaryota; kingdom Metazoa; phylum Arthropoda; class Arachnida; order Uropygi; family Thelyphonidae; genus Typopeltis; species Typopeltis vanoorti. The sequence continues at coordinate 60,593,123 of NC_143569.1, forward strand.
AATAAATTTTTATATAATAATAATTTATTTTATATTTTATTTAAGATTTAAAATGATTTAAAAGAAAAAAATTTCAATCCTAAAAATGTTGCATACACCTTTTCAAAGTTAAGCCAGTCCTTATAAAGACTATAAGGAATAAGATTAAAAAAATAGTGGTTATAAGTTAAGAGTCCTTTTTTAGGACTTCCAGGGTAACGAATGGCAATGCTGTAGCCAATGAAGTTTTAACTGAGGCTCGGTTATTGCCGTTACCCAGCCATGACTAGAGCTTTTAGCTCAATAACACTCTCATCCACATAGATTTTCTTCATTCAGATGACGGGATAAAGAGTCAAGGTCAGTCCATCTCCCAGTTCTTTTAAGAACTTTAAGAATAAGATAAAATAATTGATATATATATCTTATTATGTATATATACATATAAAATATATAAAATTATATAAATATATATAATTATTTTTTGGAATGTTTATATATGTAGTTTGCGATGATTTTAGATATGTCATAGATTTTTACTTGTGCTTTTATGCAAATCGAGGGTATAAGGATCCGCTTATTAAAATTTGCACATTGTACTAATAAATCTCCTCCCGTTACCTTCTGGAAGTGGATTTATGATGTACTTGTAAAACCTCAATGATCTATCACAATACTTTGTATAGTTTACTATATGATTATCTTATCTCTGGAATGCGGTAGTGGAATAAAACTAAATGCTACTTGATTTAGCTAGTAAATTCAGCATTATTTAAATAACGAAAGTTTTATTTCTATTAAAAAGCGCTGAATAAATCAAACATTTCATCATATACACATTCTGAGAGAAGGAAAAGTGACCCTTAATTTACGATTATATAGCTATTTCTATTTCCATTTGGCCGTATGCTAGAATATCATGACATATTTGCACTAGACAGTCCATTATTATTTAATATATCAAAATTTACTCGATAAATTAGTAAAAGTAATGAATCTAGTTAAAATTGAATCGCTGATATTAGTCATTTAACATTTTACGCCCAGAAAGAATATAATAGACATACAGAAAACCAAATAAACCATGGAATCAGCCCTCTGACTAATAGACCCACCCTTGTGCTACTGCAGCCCTTATAGGGTACTTTGTATCCTTACTGGTTTCCTTGGGGAGGAGAAAATACAGCCCATGATCATCCTTAGCTCCTTCCTCATGGAAGTGGTTGCGTGGGTTTAGTCTGGGTTGGTCCCGTTATAACACACATAGGGAGTGTTAACATTTGACCTCCAGCTAGCTCACTCGTCTTCCTACTCCTAATTTATCCTGAAGCTGTCTCTTGTACAGTTTTTTTTTTTTTTTCAATTATGCATTATTTAAGGTTTAATTATTTCATATATGAGTGATGAGGTTTAATGTGTGCTAAATCTGTTGCTTTCTGACTGGCATCTGAAATTTTCAAAATACTTAATTTATTCTTTATTAATGATGATTAATGAGAATTACGATTGTTGTTTCTAAAAATATTCCCCTCTTTTATAATAAAAATTAGTCTAATTTCTTTTTTTTTTTTTTTCATTTTGTAATAATGCCACATGTTTATTTTATACTGCCATCTAATATCACTAAATATATATAATATAATAATTATTCGTGTATTCATGTACCATATAAAATATGGTACATGAATACACGAATACATTTTATATTTTATATATATACATACTATATCAATATTTGTAACTTAATTATTTCTATTTTAACTATGAATTTTTAAGTTTGGTGTATAAAAAATTAAAATTTTTCAATCATTTATTACACATCTCAATTTAAAAAAAAATTAAACACTTTTGTTTATTATTATGATTTTATTATAATTGCCATATTATTGTAAGATATTTTCTTCAGTATATATAATTATAAGTATTTATTGACTATTAATTATTAACTTTTCTATCCTCTCCTTTTAGTATTATTTAACCTAGTGTTTCTGACTATTTTTTTCCCTTTAACTTCATGTTCATCATCGTTCTCTAAACAAAGACAATATATTATGTTGAAGAATTATAGAAAACACAATGCGTTATACAAACTGCAGTTGAATAATTCATCTCCACAACAGTCGTTGTTCATTTATGTCCGTTTATAGTAAGGCTGGACTGATGACAAAAGCAACCGATTGTTTTCGAATGGGTAGTGTATAATTTGCTAAGATACAAATTAAATTCTAATTAGGTGTGCCTTAGTTCTTACTCTAATTGTAGTAATCAGCTGCTGCTAAAATCCGCCAGGGGAGGTTTGAATCTTTAAAGTGTAAGGCATATTATTGCAAAAAAAAAAAAAATAAATAAATAAATAAAGTTCACAAAGGTTAGATTTAATCGAAAGATTAACCTTGAGTACAGATTTTTATTTTACTTCTGAAAAATTTCCTGTAATTTGAATAATTATGAGCAGAACTTTATTTACAGATTATAATTTGTTTCTGCAATAGTTCTATTATTCATTTAATATTTTGTTTATTTTATAAACTTCTTTTAAACTGATATCTTCGAAAAGTTAAATTTAGTATTCTGAAAATATTCTAACTTGAAAATTTTATATGCTAATATTAGTTTTCCAGCCAATGACGATGATTCCAATCGTTAAGTAATAATAATTATATCATTAAAATCAATTTTTGTTTTATATTCTCTTGCCTTTCAGGTTAGGTTTAATGGCCAGTTATTATAGTTAAGTTCCTGGCTATAATAACCTTTTTTTCCCTCTTTTTTTTTACGATTAGATGGTTATTTCTATCTTTATGGTCTGCTATGTCTGTCAATTGCATGTGTTCTAAGATGGTTTGCCTGTTTTACGGGGAGGTAAAGGAAAATCCAACCATTTTTTACCATGTCTTGCTTACTTAGAAAAAGGCTTACAAAATGATTCTTATCACAGACGTATATGAATGTATGTCTTCTCATCCCAGATGGCGAAATTACTCAGCTACGAAAACAGATCTCTTTTTTATGGTGTCTAAATGATTTTTTAAATACTCTAGTACTGGGGGAAATTTAAATTCCCATACGTAACTTTTCTCAGACTTTTAACTTTAATTTTTCATATAACTCTTCTTATTTTATTTCTCTCTCTTTCTCGAGATTCCAGATTGCTTGGCACTCTAACGCCCTCAACTCCTCTCAAACTAATTCTGGTTATACAGGGTTTCCACCCCACAGTCTCTTTAGGTCTCGTGCTGGATCTAATCAGGAACACACCCGAAACCACATTGTCAGACTCTTCTATGCAGTAAAACTAAGTATACTTTTATCCTTTATACATCTATTAAATCAACCAAACGTCGACGATATATTGCTGCCAAGATCCTTAAATATCTTCTGAAAGTGTTTAAATATTACATTTGTGTTTTTTAAGTCTCCTTGCAAAGGCATAATTTTGTATTATTGTTGCCAGTACAATGCAGGAATATATACTTCTCATAAAAATTAAAGAAAGACGCTGTTATTTAATTATCCGAATGACTATGGATCATGACATTTGTCTATGCTTATTAGGTGCCTCTGTGTTACATTCAGGAGGATGGTACGCGGGATTTTTGCTTAGAAGAACCTGGATTCGAATGTAGTGAAGAACATGAGATTGTTAATGAGGTTTTCAACCAAGAAGTTAACCAATCACAGAGATGATTTGCTTTGTCAAGGTATAGAATATACTTATAAGTTCTGTAAGCACTTTAATACTAGATTGTGATTTTAATCCTGGGTATTAGGATATATATACTTTAACTGTGGCTAATTTCCATTCAATGGTTAGAAATAATTCTTATAATTCACTTTTAAAAATTAATTACTGAATCATTTTTAAGAAAACATGCATTTTAATAAAAATTAACTAGCTTGCCCAATTAATTTTTGAACAGAACCGAATACTGTGTTCTACATCATTCTTAAACAGCTTAAAAATGTGCATGTGTGTGTGTGTGTGTGTGTGTGTGTGTGTGTGTGTGTGTGTGTGTGTGTGTGTGTGTGTGTGTGTGTGTGTGTGTGTGAATACAGGTGGTATGGCAGTATGACGTGAACTCGCTGACTTCGAGAGAGGTGTCATCGTGGGATGTCACATTGGTGGCATGTTCATATATACCATTGCCGCTCAACTGAAGCATCCAAAATCAACGGTTGGCGATGTGATCAACAAATGGAGACTTTTTTTGCATCACTAGTGCAGGAAAACACCCAGGGCGGCCGCCGAAAATGACTGACAGAGACAGGAGGGTGTTAAAACGAGGGCAACCAAAAAAGGGCTACAGTCGGCACATACCATCCGTGATGAGTTCTAGAGCACCAGTAACACCATGGTGACACTAATACTGTGCGAAAAGACTCCATTTCTTGGGTTTTCCACGGAAGAGCAGCAGCATACAAGCCGAACATCACAACGAACAAGGCGGTTTGTCTGTCCTGGTGCAAGGAGAGCATGTGAACAATTGACCAGTGGAAAACGGCACTCTGGAGCGATGAATCAAGGTTCACCTGTTTCCAGTCTGATGGAAGGGGGGGGGGAAGGCAGGCTGGTGAACGCTTGTTTACCACAGTGTGTTGTATACCCACAGTATAATTTGGTGGTGGAGGAGTAATGGAGCAGGGTGCATTCAGCTGGTTTGGAGTTTGACCACGGGTCGTTGCCCGTGATTCCATGAAGGCAGCTCAGTACCTCATATTCTGGATAATCAGATGCTTCCTACACTATGGAGTTTTTATGGAAAGGACCCGTGTTACTAATAAGACGGCAATGCCCCATGCTACAAAGCTGCAGCTGTTATGGAATAGTATGAAGAGATTAGTGATAAACGACTGCCCTGGCCTGCGCAGAGTCCTGACCGCAACCCCATCGAACACTTGTGGGAAGAATTGGAGCGGCGATTGAGGTCTAGAGCAGCACGTCCTCGATCTGTCACTGATCTTAGTGCTGCTTTGATGTCTGCCGAACACTGGTGGAAAGCCTCCCTCAAAGGGTGCAGGAGGTAATCACAGCTAAAAGTGGACATACCCGATATTAGGGTTCATCTGCTGGTATCAACTGTAAATTGCTACTAAAGTATCCGGGAAATTATTGATAGATAGCGTATATATTGTGTGAGTTCAAATCTCATTGCTGGCCTTTTGAGTATAAAAGTGGCATTCGATGTTGGCCTTCGCAGCCTGGGTTTGTTCAAGTCAACTGCTCTACATTGGAATAAAATAAAAGTGACAAAATGAATAAAATCTGAGTTTAAAAGGTCATAAAACACTGTAGCTAATTTTCTTTCAATAATTAGAAAGAATTCCTATAATTTATTTTAAAAAGCAAGCAATCTATCTTTTTTTTAAAGAAAATACTTCGGTTCTATATATAGAAGCGTATCATTCATAATAAACAAGTGAAAAAATCCATTGTTTATTTTCTTGCAGTTTGTTAATCCTTTGTAATAATATGATATTATCATGAATTATCAGTAATATAATTTAAGTTTTACAAAATTATATATTCAAATAAATATCAGTATTAAATATCTTTTTATGCTGTTTATATTACTTTGCCATTTTCATCACATAATATAAATGTTAATCGTCTAAATTTGAATATTATACTGTATATCTTATAAGAATTTAATGTAATCTTGACATATTATAGAAAAATCACTATATACTGCGCGTCTAAAGAAAATAGCATGCATTTATATTGACACAGAAAAAAAATTGAATTTGCCTTGCAATTGATGAATTATCAACATACGCGTATGATAGAGCTGTTTTATAGCTACATCAAAAAAATCAGAGTCCAACTAGTCCAATCAAATTTGTTGTGTATTAAGAATTAAAGATGACAAGAAATTATATTCTTGGTTTAATCCTTTATCCAAGTGTAAGCAAACAAATTTTGCGCGTGAAGTCACTAGATGACTGGGCTGCTCGTATATTGAGGATAATGACTTCACATCAATTGCCTTGGTATCCTATAATGCAAAGCACATATCCTTACAGACATCTATAATGCTATGCATTATGGGAAGGGCCACTACCAGGACCAGCTTTGACTTTTATTGAGGTGAAAAAGTAAAGGGTTGCTTATCATAGGTCTAGAGTAGTTAGTATAGGGGTGCAAGAGAGACTGATAGTATTAGGAGAAGGAAAAGACCGATAGATAGCATGACAGATAGGGATAAGGCCTCAGCTCTTTTATATCATTATATAGCCAAAGGCTATCGGTTTTCCTTTTTGATCAATCTCATATAAATAAATAAATGAATATATATATAATATATAATATAATATACTCATATAAATGAATATATAATATATATATAAATGAACATTAGACTTCCTGAAGAGATCTTATCAGTTGAGCCAGACCCAAAAGTGATAAGGACTGGCTTAAAGGGGCGAAGCAAGAATGCTTTTCATCTTCCCCGTTATCTGTAGAGGACAGTGTAGGAATAAGGTGTTATTGAGCCATTAAAGCTCTGATCATGGCAGGAGAGTAACAGCAATAGCCGAGCCTCAGTTAGAACTTCATTGGCTACAGCATTGCCATCCATTACCCTCCAAAGGTATAATCGCAGCATCTCACGGTCGATTTTGGATCTTAAAAATCTTAACCTTAAGATCAGTTTTGGATGCTGAAGAAATGCAATAGTCATATTTCCATATATAAATAGTTAAAAGGTGTTGTCTTATTATTAAAATATTTTGGAACTAGAGATAGATACTAAAAATTTTATCATTTGATTACACTATAAATTAAAGATGCCACCAAATTATATTCTTAAATTTATCCATTTATCCTTTATCCATGTATAAGTGAACTATTTGCGCGTAAAGTAACTTCACGACTTTTAAGAAAAAAAAAAGTGTAATATTGGATTTTAAACATATTTTAGCTTCATACTGCTGTAGGATTATAATACGAAATGTGAATTACTAAAATAATGTTTGTCCGTCTAGACAGTTCTTTATTAGCAGATGCAATGTTGTTGCTATCAAAAGATTCAGCAAATAGCTGGAGACCTTGTGGAACAATAGGCCTATAAGAATGCGATGAAGATAAGGAGAATTAATTAAGTGTGTTTTCTTATCTAAACTCTTATTTTCTTATATGAGAGAAAGAAAGTGCTCTAGGCCCCCACCCATGCAAGGTTGAATGCCTACTTTAGAGTTCTGCCGTAGACCATGAAATGGCAGGGTGATCACAATAACACAGCGTTCATGATCTGACAGCTCGTGGAAGGAACTGGTCAGACCACAAACGAAGCTGACGTCAAATCTGCGGACGGCTTCACTCACCACTGTCGGAATAAAAGGTCGAAACTATTGTGTCTCAATAGACCGAGCCTTTCGTGACTGCCTTCCTTAACGAGGATGAAAAGAAGTAGTTTGTATTCTTCAGGATGGGAGGGATTACTTAAGGGGGAGGGGATTTTCTGGTATCATTACAAGAAACGTTCGTGTTGTCTTGGAGAAACAACGCCGGATCCACTGAGGCAGACTTCTCTTTTTCTCAAACTTCCTTACACCTGTCTTTGCTACTGTGGTTGGTCAATGGACAGGGCAGTTTAGGAACTGAAAACACAATAGTTTTTTACCGTTTTATACAGAAAATAGTTATTTTTATGGGTTCAAAGATCACATCGTATCGTCTATATTTTCACATTAAAAATTGAACCTGAGATCCAGAGTCCTATGAATATATATTTTTAATTTTTTTATTTTTTTTTTAGGAAATTGACAAATTTAATTTTTTTTTTTTTTTTAACGTCAGCATGAGTCTTTTGTAAATACAGTCGACTTTAGAAGAACGTAGGTTTGACCAGCGTGGATCAACTCATACGCGGTCTTTTTGAAATTTTTTTTTTTTTTTTTTTTTTTGGAGATTTGTGATAATTTGAAAAAACTTGCAGACGAACCGCGTTGCTTAGAAATGTAAACAAACGTAAAGATGCAGTATTCAGTCATAATTGCATAAAATTAAGTGTTATTAATTTATTACATTAATTAATTAACATAACATACAACGATTCATCATTACTGCATAGCCTAGACAGGCTACCATAAAGCAATCATGTTGCTGCTTCTTCGTTATTAATCAATGAATCATTATACCTGTATTTTTGAAGTCTAGTGTTAGTAATGCGTGTAACATTTACAGTGTTTTGTATCATATAAGACAATATTAAGATAGGTAGTGACAGACATAAGATTCATCTTTTAAACAGACAACTAAAAGAATTCTACAACTTTTCGGAAATATACGGATGGAAAAAAGTATTTATTTTATTTAAATCATGTAACAATTTCAGAAAACGGTTACGTCTACACTCGCCTCTGAGAATCTTATTTTACTAAAAAAATAATATTAAAATATTATTTTTTTAGGGATGAAAAACCCGAGTTACCGGGAGGGAAAACCCTCCATCCCCATATGAGACCGGTTAACTCATCTTTAGTCGAATCAGATAAAGGTTCCTCATGTTACTGAAACGAACAAAGGGCTTCGTCTATGACTCTATGGTGTAGGCTCTATACTGACTGAGCTACGCAGACTCACCTCTGAGAGTAACAAATGAAATAAAATAAAGAAATACTGAAAAACTTTGTCCTTATACAAAATTTTATTTGAAAAAAAACAAAAAAAAACAAGCTATAATAATTAATTTTGACGTTTATGTCTTGAATTTTGATTCCACCTCATGTAGACCGATGCTAAAAGACCACAGCATTGTTGCGGTCCGATGTTTAGCAGAATTGACCATGCGCACAAATCATGGTCAATTGCAGCTCGATTTTCTAGGATTATTATTATCGTCTGTTTCATATATAAATTAATGAATCTGAGTTGTTGGAATGTAGAAAGTATTGCTCCGATTATTATCCATTTGTAACAGGTTACATATGTGATAAACTGATTTTACATGAGGCGTTTATTTAAAAGAAAAATAAAAGAAATCCAAAAATTAAATTAGTGTATTTATGATTTTAAAGTGTATTATTATCTGAAAATTTTAAAACTTGTCACAACGAATTAATTTTATTAAAGATAATTATATGGGACTAAAAGTTGTTTAATATTTCGTTTTAAGATACCTAACGCCCAGTCAATAGTTGACAACCCGATCAAATAACCATGACTCAACCCTATTTCCCTCCCCCAAAATACGAAACGCATCACTACCGCTAAGAGAACGAAGCTGTAGCGTTTCGTGGTGATTCATATCTGTTAGGAGCGAGACTGTGCGTCATCGTGCAGGTCCGTATGTTCATTCGCGGTGACCGCGTGTGAGTCATTGTTTGTCTGCGGCAACGATCCGGTAGCAGGTACACAGGACACCACCACATTTGGAGAGGTGTAAATCAACTCCGGCCCAGCAGGCGGAGGATATTATTTGATCAATCAATGGAACGCGATATTATCCGCACACTATCTGTGTTTCAAATGGAAAATAACTCGAAGCTGAGTCAGGCAAGGGATGGGGGGGAAAACAGTCGTTTTGCATTGGTTGACCCCTTCCGCTATTGGCCGATAGGCTTTCTTTTGACACACATAGAACTCCTGTATGAAAACATAGCCATTGCAGCACTGGTTGTTGCTTGTAATTACGAAGAAGCAATTAGCAAGGCCAGTAATTTATGCTTATTAATGTGTGCGCGCGCGCGCGCGCGCGTGTGTGTGTGTGTGTGTGTGTGTGTGTGTTCTTTATGTCTCTTTTTACAGGATCAAAAACCCGACCGAGTTTCCTGGAAGAAAAATCCTTCCGGATCCATAAAAACAAAGAAAAAAAACTTATTAAAGATTTTTTTACCTTTTAGACACGATTCGAACGAAGATATTTCTATTCGCAGAGAGTAGGAGATACCTATTGAGCTCTGGAGGCTTTTACAGTATTTGAGGAAGTATTCAAAGCGTACTGTTGTTCAACAATTTGCATTGACCAAGTTAGCAATAAGCTAATGGTGAACATTAATAATCTGTAGTATCAGGACTGACCCTAGGAATTTTGCCGCCCCTTCCCCCTAAAAAAACTCTTTTAATGACGTCATAAAAGCCATGATGTTAAGCTAGGCTTCAACGTCTTTGATTGTAAATTCTAAATAGTAGCATTAGCTAATGAAAATTCATAAGTTAATGAAAAATGACCATAAACTACATTTTTTTACAGAAAGAGACAATTAATCCTTTAACGGTGGAATTTTGTTCTGAAAATGTGCATCTGCATGGGTAATTAAAATCAAGCGAAGACGAGTGTACTCGTCAAACGCCGAGTCAATGCAATTTTGCCGCCCCAAAAAACTTTTCGCCCCGTGCAAATGGAAGTGTTGCTCCGTCGGTAGAACCGGCTCTGTGTGGTATTAAGAGTCGGACAATAACATTATCATCTTTGATATAGTCATTGCAAAATCTTAAAGTTAAGGATGGCTGATTAGTTGAGTGGCAATCATACATAAGTACTATCTATCTTTTTGAAAGTTCTAAACATATCGTATTGAAAATTCAGATTTTACTGTTACTGATAAGATGGAAAAGACCGAAAGCATATTTTGGTGAGTGAATTCTAGTCATCATTTATCACTCTGGTTAGCCGAGTGAATATCACTTACACTCTCCAACTAATAGGCTGTAGGTTAAACTCCGACTGCAGCATGGGTGTTTAGGAATGCCTTTAGGTGGAACATGAATTTCATCGTATAGTGGGAGACCACCTTGCTTACTGGAGTTTGAAATGGCTTGAAGAAATTTTCCATGTTGGATGCCTTTTGACTGTCGCTACGAGGTGCGCTGCTTAAGGAACACATTCAAGGAACTTATAATTAGGATGGCAGGAGAATTTGCTCCTTAATACTGATGTTTTACATAGGAAAAATCAAACCAGAGAAAACATTTTAAAGACACAATACTCCTGGCTTTATTGGCAATCTCAATCAAGTCAGTGCGTACAATGGAATCTCAGGAAAGAGCACATTGGGTTCTGTGGCAGTTTCATCAACCCATTTTTTTTTTTTAATCCATTTAAGTCATAAGAACCCTCCTGATTGGATAAAAATTGTTTCTTAGAAAATACGACTCTTATTAGGTGTGTTGCAAGAAATCAAAACCAGTGACCAGATGAGATAAATTTAGACTTTTGCTGATACCATCGTTTTATTCTGATGAATGTTTTTTTAAGATTATGTTATTTTGAATTACTGTCGAAGCTACCAAGGGTATGAATCCAATGTATTTCGTCTGCTAAATGCTTGTTATCATAAGTTAGAATATTCATTATTATTATTATTATTATTACTGACCGAAGTTGCAATAAACGACACAGAAATTTACGCATACAACATTAATAATTACCAAACCTACAACTTATGTAGACCAAACAAAAGAGGAGGTGGCATCGTGGCATTTATCAAAGAAAAATACAATGTGACAGAAAAACAAACTCACTTCGAACATGCGGAAACACTAATTTTGGAAATCACAAATAGCGACAAAAATAGCATCAAATACACAATGAACATAATATATAGAACTCCAGATTCTATTCTACTCAGCTTTCTGCATAAGTTAGAAGCAAGGCTAAACGGCATTGAACTCCGTACAACACATAGGCTCATCCTAATAGGAGACATTAATATAAATACTCTTGACCACGCTTCTTCAACTACTAACACATATCTTGATATACCAAGTCAATACAACATACTCTCTACCATTAACTCCCCAACAAGAGAAGAAATACTCAATAACTCACTAACACAATCATGCATTGATCATATCAACATACGGGCTCCCATCCATACATATACATTATCAGTAATTAACGTCAAAATTGCCGATCACTACTTTGTCTCAAATTCGTCCCTCCCACCACCACAAAAGTCGACAAAACTCGATCATATTAAAGAGCATTGTCGACAACCTTGTAAAAAATACAGACTGGAATTGCCTATTTAAAATAAATGATCCTGTAACATTATTATATGAGAATTTCTAACTAAAGTTTACAGAAATATATAAAAAAGCAACAAAGCCTACACAAACAAGGCGACAAACAGACAATAATCCATAGATAAATGGCGACATACTAAATAGTATTACAGTAAAAGAAAATCTATGGAAAAAACTCAAAAATCACCCAGTAACACACATTTACAAACCTTATACAAAAACACAAGAAATCAACTAACAACAAAAATTTGTAGGGCATAAAGACACTACTACTTCTTCCAAAAATTCATGGAATATAACGACAACATTAAGCAAACATGGGCTACACTTAACGAATTAGTTACTCGAAAAAAGAAAACTTCAGCACAAGATTTTATTGCAGAAAGTTTCGGTCAGGATACAAACCAAGAGGAACTAGCTGACTCATTCAACCATGCCTTCACAAACAATATCACACAACTCAAAAAAGACAATCTACCAACGATCAACAAAAAACTACCGACACAAAGTCAACAACAAACGATGTATTTTCCACCTGTAACAAAACAGGAACTGAAAGAAGCAATCCTACAACTAAAACCAAAGACCACTCCAGGAATAGACAAAATAAGACTCACAGACCTTATAACATACTTTGAACAAATAAATCCCATACTACCAACGATCAACAAAAAACTACCGACACAAAGTCAACAACAAACGATGTATTTTCCACCTGTAACAAAACAGGAACTGAAAGAAGCAATCCTACAACTAAAACCAAAGACCACTCCAGGAATAGACAAAATAAGACTCACAGACCTTATAACATACTTTGAACAAATAAATCCCATACTTTTGAGATTCCTGAACATAATATTCGACACAGGCATTATTCCACAATAACTAAAAACTGCAATAATTACGCCAATTTACAAACATGGTAAAAGAAACGATACTCAAACTATAGACCAATAGCTACCCTACCAGTCATTTCAAAAATTCTAGAAAAAATAACACACACACACACACCAGACTACAGAACTATTTACAGAAGTACAACAATCATCTCACAAAACCAATACGGCTTTCAGAAAACAAAAAGCACCATCACTTTATTAGAAGACATCGCCGACGCAATAAACAAAGTTCTCGATAAAAACAAGTACGGCGTCCTTATACTGCTTGACTTAACCAAAGCATTTGATACACTTAAACATAATATACTACTCACCAAACTATACTCAATAGGTATAAGAGGAACACTGCATACCTGGTTCAGGAACTACCTCTCAAACAGAACACGAGTAACACAAATAGGTACATGTCACAGCCAGGGTATACAATAAAACACGGTGTCCCTCAAGGCGCCATATTATCCCCCGCTCTATTCAACATATACATTCACGATGTTCATAACCTGGCCATAAGAAGTCAAATATTTCAGTACGGAGATGACACGGCACTACTAACAATCCGCACAAACATCAACACGGCTCTCTCCAAAGCATAACAAGACCTAAATGAAATCACAACATACTTCCACCAAAATGCAATTCTAATTAACGGCACTAAAATATAGATGTTAATAATACACAATCCGAGAATCGTGCGCCCCGCACCGCTGTCGATACACTGTCACACATATCGCTGCATTAACAACAAAAATATCTGCCAATGTCCCGAAATCAAACCTGTAACACACGAAAATACTTTGGTCTCTACAAAGATTGCCACCATAAATGAGCAAAACATATAGCAAAACTCTTCCAAGTAAAAGACATTATTCTATCTAACATAAAAAAAAAACTCCCATATCAGGTATCTGCGAATCCCTACTCAGATACGATATATGTCTATGCAAACACATCAAACAGCCACCTATCAAAATTAGAAATATTGCATAGGAAAATCGTGTCAACACTGATTTGGGCACCTTATACGCAACAGCCAATATCCGATCAGCATATGGCGATCCACAGAATCCTGAGCATTGAAAATCTGAAACACTACATAATATTACTAAGGAATTACTTCAACATCACCTATCGAAACAACACAGACACATATCGTATAACACAACCCACAACAACTCTCTACATCCCCACACCCTTCAACAACTCATACGGTTCTTTTGTGAGATCACATCAGATACTCACGCTACTCAACAACCTACCAAGAAACTTAAAACACATAGACAACTACAGAACATTAAAACACGAACTGTGGAAAATATACCAACAAAGTTAATATACCATTAACACTAATATACACATCACAAATAACCCGCATCCAATGCCTATATCCCATCCATAAACAGTAACAACATAAATAGTGAAGGCTAATCCCACTCTCTTCATAAAAGCTAACCCAAGCTTCGAAGTAAGTGGGATTAATCCGCCTCATTCAACTACACGTAATCCTCATAATCAAAGACTAAAAATTATGTAACAAAACAGTCAGTACGGTGTATAATAATAATGAATATACTGATGATATAAAAATTATTATTATTATTATTATAAAGCCAGAAGAGCCTGACGAATGTTGTATCGTTAAGGTCTGTTTGAAAATCATGTAACATTTCTAATAAGTAAATTTAAATAAATACTTAAAATGTGTTTATATTTTTTAAAATAAAAACATGCAATTATTCGCTGTAATGATACATTTTTATAGTAAGGCTTTTACTGTGGATGAATTTCTGATAGCTGGAAATTAGGAACGCTGTATCTTGTAGTGTGCAAATTATCAGCTAGTAACACCATTTGAATCGGTATGTGTAAATTATTTATATAAATTCTACAAAGCAAAATAACAGCAATTTATAAACAACAAATAGGTTTACTGGAAGAGATCCACAGCACAATCTCTATAGGGTGGGCTGAAAAGTTGTGTTAATGAAAGAATTGGGACAGAACCGTGTTCTAGGTATTTATCAGAATTTTTCAGCTTCCCCTCCCTTCCCCCATACAGCCAGTTACAATTATAACGAGAACAGATGTAAAAAAATGCGTGTGTTAAAAAAATCCATCCTTTAAGAAGAAATAATTTATTTCAAATCATCATCATTATTATGCTTGTCAAAGATTTAGGCTTACAATGGCTTGTTCCGGGCTTAGAAGTCATCATTGAATCTCTTCAGAAGATGTGCTGGTTTTCTTTTTCCTAGTGGTTTGTAATTTAAGGCTTGTTTTGGTAATCGTTCCGTTTTCATTCTTTATTTCAAATGTTAAAACAAAAATAAAAACATGTTTTTATTTTTGTTTCACTGGCTCCAAACATGTAGTTTGGAGCCAGTGAAAGTTGCGAAATATCAGTTAAGAAGAGGAGTCATGCAGGGATTTTTTTTCCCTTTCTTTTTTCATAGGAATGAAAACGAACAAGGAAAAAAAATTAAATTACTGTTTTCTGATAATAATAATAATCAAAACAGTCACAATGATATGAACCTGAGCACTGAATTCTACAAAGAGCTTCCGCGAATTCTCAAAAAAATGCAAAGAAAGAAGAGCGGAATGAAAGATAGGAAGACCTAGAAGAAAATAGACAGAAGACATTAAGAACATGGCTAGACTGAGCTTGTGCAGAAATCAAAATAACTTGGCTGCAGATAAACAGGAGTAGAGAGGTTGTTTATGGTGGATTCAAAGGATGATATTTAGGGGATATGATGATGATGATGAAGATGGAATCTCATACATCGGAAGTTCTGATCCTTAATTCATACTAATTGGCTCTGCTAAGAGCCATCACTTTGCATTGGCACCAAATTCGTCATCTAGTAAATAAATAATAAAAAAATGTGGATTTATCTGCTCTCAGAATTTATACAGATTATTAAGTTGCAGACAAGCCATGACGGGATGATAGTTTGTGGATTACTTAGTGTTTTTTGAGTCTCTTTTCGTTGTCTGTTTATGATGAAAAAGGATGAGAGGAAGACAACAGAATCATCTATTCTAATTCTTTGAAAGGATTAGTCAGTTATTGAGAAATTGAAACCTATAATATTGTAGTGGATTGAATGAGTGTGTAGTAATTAATGCCGAGGTATTAGTTTGTTAGGTCTGTCAGTTGAGCGTGCCTTCTCCAAGTGGAGTGTGTTTATAAAAGAAAAAGTGGAGTATCTTGAGAAAAATCACCAACACTTTCGTTCTGCATAAAAAGGAATTGTAATTGATAATATTTCCCTTTTGCTCATAGTGATCATCAACTATATTTATCCATTGGCACCAACAATGTTTAAATATTACATCATCAGAATGTTTACGTGAACATTTTTCGCTGGAGTTACTTATCGATGGACGTCCACCGTAATCGCTAGGACTGTTTCTTTCCATGCTACTGCACAATGTCTGTCCACTCGCTACGACTGTCGGATCGTATCTTACTAACTGGTGCAATACTTTACCCCAAAGTTCACATCTTTACTTCTTCCATTCTTCGCGACATTTACGAGAGCCTCTGTTCATTCATTTGCGGGGGAGTCGTTTAGGTATACGATGCAGTTGCGTTGTACAGGAGCTCTATCGGTGGCTTCGGCGCCGTCAACGGTGATGACCCGAGCGTTTTGTGCGAGTAGACGATTGTTATCTACGGTCTAATGGCGACTAAGGGAGGCAACGGACACATTTAACTTCCAGGCAACCAATGAGGACCAACAGAATTGACTCGTATGATTGCTGCACGTAAAGAGTTCTCTAATGAAGAACTCCACCCTTTCACCTCCCCACCCCCCTTTGTGTTTTCGGTGTAATTCAAGCGGAACTGCAAAATGGGAAATGTTGTCTTTTCACTTCACTTGACTGCAGATAAATTTGTGGTTTTCTTGACCCCCCCTTAGGACTGCCTGGTTAGCACACTTGAGTGATTCGGCAGCTTTCTTTTAATTCCGTGGAGACTAAAAAGTGACTTCTATGACACACACGCACAAGGACCGCTGTGTTGACATAACAAGAGTCATCGCACATGCACTCTTGGGATGTCAACGTTCGTGTCGGTTGGACATCGTTAATATTGGACACACGCGTACTTGAATCTCCCCTTTTCCCCCTACATCGAACATTACCACCAATATCATCTTGCAAGATGTCAGAAAGGGTTAAGTGCACGTTCCTCTAGACATCTTTTCATCTTTCTCTCTCTCTCTTTGACATACTGCGATGGTATTCGAATACTTTCAAAACATAAACTATTCTTTTGCACTTTTTTTGTGAACTATATTAAATTAAAATTATACGGTGTTCTGAAATATTCTTAGATTCAAAAAAGAAAAAAAAAACTCTAATTTATAATAATATTATCACTTTTTAGCAGATACATTTCTCAAGTAGCTTTTCTCAACTGTAATTCATTTATCTCTAAGCCACAACAGAGCTCCAAGGTGTACGATAGTATACCTTAGAACTCTATAGTATACATATCCCAGTCATCCCTGAAATTCCCTATGCTTTATTTATTTAATTATTTTTTAAATCAAAGCTTAAAGAAGCGAGCCTTCATAGCTGAGTCAGTTTTGATAATGTCGTGTGGTTGAAAAGACATGGGTTCGAACCCCGTCTAGTTTCGCGAAGAACCTTCACCTGGCCCTTTTCATGTGATGGTGAGTTATCTGGTCACATACGGACGTGGTAAGGTTTTTCATCGAATCGCCCAGAAGAATCGATGCAGACCAAGGAGCCTACAAGAATAAGAATTACCATCCTATTCCACTGTATCTGGTTTCAAAAGCTTGGTGTGAATCTAGGCGCAAAATAGAAGAATTTAGAAAATGTATTTTGCTCAAAATTCAATTTTAAAATGAATTTTAAAATTTAACTATGAAATTTATTAAACTCTAAACTGTGCCTACGTTTTTAAAAAAATATATATTTATAACTTAATAAAAAGTATCACTTATATAGATGATGTATTTCTTGATAAATAATAAAATGAAAAACTGTTTATGAGCGAAATTTTATTTTCCAATGAAGTTTCGAGTTGCTAATGCTTAAGAATCGCTGTACTAATTTAATGCACATATACACTGACTAACAAAAGTTCATTCACTACGCCCTAATTATTCAAGAATCAAGTGTTTTGTTATAAACAGTAGCGCATGTCTATTTCATGCTATATAAAGCATGTAAGTGAATATCGAGGGAGTGTAGTCTACAAAAATAGATTTTTTTTGTTAGTTTTTTTCGCCGATTGTTTAATGATTGCAACGTGCTGAAAAATTGTAGAGGGATCAGGATATAGATGGAAATTTCTTTTGATCAATATATTAAGAATATTCCCTGGTTGAGAAAACAAAATACCACATGTTTTATTTCAGTAATCAGTAATTATTCCTCAGATGCAAAAAGATATTTTGCGAATGTAGTTTCTGTGGTTTTGTTAGAATCTTAGAAACCCTAAAAGTTGATGAAAATAAACAGAGATGGGGTGGGATGATATCTTTAGCTGACCTTCGGCCCGAGTTGGCTAAGTGGACAGCCTACCTATTTTACCGGTAGGCTAATTTGATTAGCCGATAAAATTCATGAGTAAACGATATCTTGTAGATAATTCAATATCCCATAAATTATATAAAAGTATCTAAATTGTTGTATAGAAAAAAATGGAAAGTAATAAAAATTAATGGAATATATTAAGATTTTTTAAAAATTTAAGATTTAGGGCTGAAATTATTCTTCAAGTTATTACACCTCTTTTTAAAATACTGTATTTAACTATAGAAGAAAATTGTCAAGCGTTGTAAGGTGGCAAGATCGGAAGGAGTTGGGGATTAATCGACCGTGAGATGCGGTGATTGATTTTATATGAGATGCCCATATAGGGTAACGGATGGCAATGCTGAACCAATGAAGTTTAACTGAGGTTCGGCTGTTGCTGTTATCCTGGGTAAATGAGTTCGCTCTCTTAGGTTTTGCCCTAAGGGAGCACTTTGAGTCTCCGGGGAAAGTGTTCTCCGGCACGGCCCGCTGAGGGGTACTTGCCGGTGAATTATTTTCCTCGGAATGTGAGCGGTTCTGCTCAGTACTCGAGTTTCACTGAGTAGAACCAACGCTGAGAGTTGGACGGTCTTTCGCCCACGAATGAGTGGCCTAGAGATCGTCTGATATTTTTGAGATATCACCTTTACTTACACATACGGTGATTGATTCATTAATGCCCTTGGGGGTGATGGATAGCAACGCAAAGCTGTACCAATGAAGTTTAACTGAGGTTCGGCTGTTGCTCTTACCCACTTGGGCGATGAGTTTTTGAGTTCGCTCTCTTGGGGTTTTTGCCTTAAGGGAGCACTTTGAGTCTCCGGGGAAGGTGTTCTCCGGCACGGCCCGCTGAGGGGCTTTGTCGGTGAATTATTTTCCTCGGAATTTGAGCGGTTCTGCTCAGTGGTCGGGGAGCCCGTCACTGAGTGGAACCAACGCTGAGATTAGGACGGTCTTTCGCCCACTATGGAGTGGCCTAGAGATCGTCCGTATTTTTGAGATTTCACCTTTACTTACATAGTCGGTGATTGATTCATTCAATCCAATACCCTTGGAGGGTAATGGATTGCAATGCTGTAGCCAATGAAGTTCTAACCGAGGCACGGCTATTGCTGTTACCCCCCTGCCATGATCAGAGCTTTAATAGCTCATTAACACCTTATCCCTACACTGTCCTCTACAGATAACGGGGAAGATGAAAAGCATTCTTGCTTCGCCCCTTTAAGTCAGTCCTTATAAGGACTGTAAGGTGGCAATGCTGTAGCCAATGAAGTTTTAACTATTGCTAATATTAGCAATACAATACGTATGAGTATATAAGTACGCTCTCTTAAGGTTTTTGCCTTAAGGGAGCAATTTGAGTCTCCGGGGAAAGTGTTTTTCGGTGAGGGGCTTTGTCGGTGAATGCTTTTCTTCGGAATATGAGCGGTTCTGCTCGGTGGTGGTGGTGGTGGTGGGTGGAAGGCCATCACTGAGTGGAGCCAACGCTGAGATGGACGGTCTTTCGCCCACAATTGAGTGGCCTAGGGATCGTCCGAATTTTTAGAGACGGCGTTACTTATTCATAAGGCTCAGCTATTGCTGTTACCCTCTTGCCATGATCAGAGTTTCAATAACACTTTATCCCTACACTGTCCTCTACAGATAACGGGAAGATGAAAAGCATTCTTGCTTCGCCCCTTTAAGCCAGTCCTTATAAGGATAAGGACTATTTTAATTGCAAATATGACTTTTTTGCTTAATTCTTACTTCTATTTGTTGGTAATGGTAATATCTGTTAGGAATTAACGCCGTAATTAAAATTTATAAATCACTCTTCAATCCTTTTGACTCGATGGATCGCAGTGTTGTTACCATCCTGGAAAAACTTGATCATCAATGAAATACGGTGTTGCTATTCTCGGCCGAACATGTTCCATTAACTGATATCAAAAGGCATTACAGCATATTGTCCACTCATCAAAAAACTGCTTTCAGGGAAAATACCAGATCAGCCAATAATCTGAACGGTAAAGGCAACACATTTGGAATCCACATGAGTGTTTGGATTTGCAAGCACTTGCTTGGGGTCGAACTGTCGATCTTTCTGTCGCGTCAATAGTTGACATCGACATCTTTGCTTCATACAGTACTGTAACAGCTTTTCTGCAAATAACGAAAGATATCCAATTACGCGCGGCGCGACGATCAATACAGATCTGTATTGATGGTCATGAATTAATTAGCGGGCCTCCGGGTAGGTAAGTCGAATTACCTCCTCCATTATTTTTGTTCCTTAATAATGGATCCTTAATAATGGATCCCAGGTCCTCTATTCACTAAGAAACTTCTGGAAGATCCACTCGATAAATTAGTATTCATACTGAATTTAAAATAAAATGATTGACTTAAACCTCAACATGCATTCTTTACAGTATTCTTCTGAAATTAGGTTGTTAATGTAGACTAATTATTTCAGTGTTCTACGATAATTCTCACTGTCTATCATTATTAGTTTCTAGTAAGAGCATTAATATGTTTGCTTGTCAAAAGCTCTGTCATCCTTTCAATTCATTATTCTGTTATTTTGAATTAAGTCTCGATCAGAATTAAAAGATCCACGTTGGGACATCAAGATGATCTCACTGTATCTGGTACACACACACACACACACACACACACACACACACACACACACACACACACACACACACACACACACACACACACAAAGTAATCTGTTAGAAATGGTCCTGGGTAAAGGGTAATTATAAATACGGTAATCAGGAAGATCTTGATGGAACTGTGCACTGATGTGATAATAGAGCTACACCGGAAGAAGAAAAAGCGGAAGTTTTCGTCAGTGAATAATATTTTTAATATAAGTTTGATAACAGGTCATTGTTCTTCACTATCAGGCAAAGGCTTTGTTCTTTAGCAACACGTTTCAAGTAGAAATGCTATTTCTAGTCATAAAGGCCTGTTGTGATAGTTTACTAAGAGATTCATTTTCTTATGTCTTACTAATAACGTGTCATAATTTTTTTTTTTTTTTCCAGCTGATTGCAAGTTTATGGCTGTTATATGAGACTGACTTTCATTTCAGATGTCCAGAAAATTTCCATAGTTTTATAGTGAAAGTTGAATTGTCTTAATTTCTTCCTGTGTTCATGGTTTTGTAAGAGCAAGGTGGGTATTTTAACGTGTAATTTTATGTATTTTTTTTTTTTTTTACAGGATGCGAATTTATTTGATTGTTAGCGCTCCTATATATATATTCAAACTACACAGTATATTATATGCGCAAGTTTATATTTATGAGATTAATAGTAAAATTTATTTATTTGAAAACAGAATATTTTAGTCCAAATGTCTGATTTGCCCTTCCTAGCAAATGATTTCCATTTTCCATTAGCATGTTGGACAGAGTTAGGAGAACCTCAGGAGCTGTCGGTTTCGACGATGTCTTATACCTGGAAACATCTATCGAATGGTGTCTAGGACGGGAAGAACCTTGAAAGAGGCTTTTCACCTGAAAGTGAGTTAGTCGGTCTCATCCGGAGGGTGGAAGGATTTTTCCTTCCGGAAACTGAAGTTTTTTTATGCCACAAAAGAGGTAAAGCATCCAGAAGAACACATGCAGTTAACAAACTGGCTAAAATAGCCTTAGCTGCTTCAGCTGTAACTCCAAAATAGCTAAAGAGATTTGCTAGATCTGTTGAAAAGCATCCCGGATGCTCTTCGAAACACATCTTTCGAAGTGAACGACATCGTTCCTACCAACTGTGCTATGGAGGAGGTGTTAACAACGACAACAGTATTTTTTCTCGATATGATTATTTATATATGTACTGCGAATATCTTGAGTAAACTGCAGTATTTTCTTTTACAGCGGTCAGCACTTAGGTGCTTCATAATATGCTCCATTTTCCATCAGTTTATACCTTCACTCATACGAAAGGCTATAAATAGCACATCAATGTGTGTGTGTGGGGGGGTGGGGGGGACTTTGAAGTTAAGGAGAAAGTAGGAATCTGTTGAAGTGAACAGCTACCGTTAGTCTTAAGTCTTAAAGTGAATGACTAACGGTAGCTAGTTCAGCAAACAGCATTCCCGAAAATATTTACAGAAGAGGATTTATAAAGCAAATAATCTATAAAAACACTCCTAAAGAATCTTGAGTGTGCATCAGAGAAATATTTCACTTTCCAGTTTTTAAGTTAGAATTATTATTTTAATCGTTTAGCTGATTAATAAAGTCACCTGATGCAGTAAAAACCGATAGACCGGTTGCCATTAGCAACGAAATGAGAAATTGAACACCAGGAATAACAGTCGATAATTAGCAATGTCAGAGTTGTTGTTCATTAGGAGCCGAGTGCTGTAATCGTGGGGTTGTCTTCTTCACTCATCGCCAACTGCTAAACTCGTTCAAATCCCAATCTGCTCACCTCCGTAAGACAGACGTCTGAGGCCTCCACTTTGCCCAGTTGTCTAATTAAACTGGCGTCTCACGTGCGATTCTGTTTTCACCCATCCCTGTGCATACACAGACAGACAGACACACACACACACACACACACACAACCACCCCAGAGACCTCTACCGCCCTTCTACAGATTTGACCAACTCGTGTCCTACGCTCAATCCCCGGTCCGGCAGCTCTGGTGACCTTGGCTCAGCAGAGCGTCATGTATACCAGTCTCGCGCGCCGGGCTGTTGCCACGACTGTTGTTTACCGCGCTTGCTCACCCTGAGGCTCGCGCCGTAAAATGTGTGCCCCAATCGACAGGGCCGTAGGTGTGGCGTCCACATGGCGCATACTCCTTCGGCTGTGCGTTGACGATAATTTGCTTTTTTTTTTTTTTTTTTTTTTTTTTTTTTTAATGCTGCAGAATGAGAGCTTCGGGAGCACAGGTGTCGTACGAGGTACGCCAGAAGCGTGCCACAGATTGCCGTTGTAGTTTTTGCTATCCAAAGACAGTACCTTAATTCATCTACTGAAATCTAGCGATTATTTAGTTTACAGTTTCTCATAAAGATCGGAAATATTGCCACAAGAGGGCGTGATCTCATCAATAATCTGTACTATTGAGTTTGGGGAACTAATCAAACTGAAATAACAAAATGACACATTATGAAGGATAATTAATGTTCGAACAATTCAATAATTATTCATTTTTTTTCTATCCCTGTAGTTATTTTGAGATACCATCTTGAGTCCAGTATCAGGTATACATCAGAATCATGAAAATATAATTTTAAAGCTCTTTCTCTCAATTCCTATCTGCACACGGTACTAATGCTCAATATATTCTAAACTTCTCGTGTTTGAGACTGATATTTTATCTACAACAACAACAACAAAAACGATATAATATCTGAAGACCAATAATGTGGAAACTTTTTTTTTCTTTCCCGGAGAGCCATTTTGAAATGTTATTAATATAAATACAAAGTGAATTACTGTCACGTGATCTTAGTTTTTTCTTTTTCTAAAAAAGTAATTATTCTTAATTAATAAATTCATATCATCAGCATATTTTTATTACTTTAAAATTTTTATCGAATTATACGGATAACAACGAGACACTATAAATATTAATTAAAAATTTAATGTGAAATAGTTTTGGGTTGCATCAAATGGAATTGATGGCCGAAATTAGAACAGCCCCATTGTAACCCATGCATGTCGTACTAGGCGACTAAAATAGGTACCCAGGGAGGGTAATTGATGGTAATGCTGTAGCCAATGAAGTTTTAACTGAGGCTCGGCTATTGCTGTTACTCTGCTGCCATGATCAGAGCTTATGGCCCTATATTACCCCATCCATACATTTTTTCTTCTACAGATAACGGAAATATGAAAAGCATTCTTGCTTCGCCCATCTAGCAAAAAAAAAAAAAAAAAAAGGAATTGAAGTATGCCAAGTGATCTTCTTCTTGAGTATTCTGCAATTGAGCAGGTTCTTCTTTTAGTAACAAAAACTTTCCTTCCACGCGCTTCTGTTCTGAGCATTCTCTCTCAAGGTTGCGTACCTGTCTCCATTGAGCATGTCATCTAACATTGTTTTCCCTTACTCTTCCTCTGGGACTTTTTCCGTCTATTTTTACTTCGATGGCATCTCTGATGATTCCATTCCCTCTCAGAATATGTCCGATCCAGTTTCCCTTGCTTTATTTTATCCTCCTTAACAGACTTCTTTCTTCTTCTTCTACTCTTTTTTAGAACTCTTCATATCAGTTATTTTATCTGTCCATTTGATTTTTTACATCCTTCTCCAAATCCACATCTCAAAGCTTTCTAAAATCTTAATTTCTTCTTTATTCAATGTCCAAGTTTCAGCTGCGTAGAGGGCAACACTCCACACATAACATTTTATTGATATTTTCTTTAGGTTTCTATCCATTTTACTTCTGAATGAATTCCATTTTCTATTAAAGGCATCTCTTCCCATTGCTATTCTTGCTTTTATGTCACTTTTACATCTTCCATCACTGCTAATCACACTTCCTAAATATTGAAATGTCTTTACTTGATTCAATTTTTCTCCATTTATTCTGATATCCATATTTGCCTCTTTCCTTGCTATTTTCATTGCCTTTGTTTTTCTTATGTTAATTTTCATTCCATATTTGATACAGGATACCTGTAATCTGTTCAACAGATGTTCTAGTCCTGTTTTAGTATTTGATAATAATGCCATGTCATCTGTGTATCTTATTGCAAATATCTGTCAGACTCCAATCTTTATTCCTTCTTCCGAATTCTCCAGTGCTTCTTTTAACATTGCTTCAGAATACATGTTAAACAAAATTGGTGACAGAGAACAACCTTTGCCTTACTCCTCGTTCAATGATACCTGGTCCTGTTGTACCATATATGTCTCTCATCATGGCAGTTTGTCCCATATATAGTGAGATAATTAGCTTTCTGTCATTCCAATCTATACCAATATTTTCCATTACTTCCACCATCTTATCCCATTTTACATAGTCAAAAGCTTTCTCAAAATCTATATAACAGATGTTAACTTCTTTATTAACTTTCAGACTTCTTTCACTTACTATTCTCATCAGTCCAGTCGCATCTCTTGTTCCCCTACGCTTCCTGAAACCAAACTGATCTTCTCCAAGAAATTCTTCCACCTTAGATGCAATTCTTCGTGTTAAGATTCTCATAAGTATTTTTGATGTATGGGAAATGAGGCTAATATTTCTAAAATCCTTGCAGTTCACTGCATTAATTTTCTTTGGTCATCACCATCATCATCATCATGCGTATCAAGGATTTAGGCCTAACATGGTCTGTTCCAGCCTTAGAAGTCATCGTTGAATCGTTTATGAGAACGTCCTGGTTTTCTTTTTCCTAATGGCTTGTACTTTAAGGCTTGTTTTTGTAATCTTTCTGTTTTCATTCTTTGAACGTGTTCCATCCATTTATGTTTATAATTTTAATTTTTTCTATTACTGGTTCTGGGTTTAATTCTTTCATAATTTCTTTGTTTCTTTTATGATCAAATAGGGTATACTTTGCAGTTTTTCTCATGAACTTCATTTCTGCTGTTGTTAATCTTTGTTTCTTTTTTTGTTTTATTGTCCAGATTTCACTTCCATACATTAAGACTGGTAGGGCTAATATATTGTATACTTTTAGTCTGGTTTGTTTTTGAACTAGGTTTGGTTTAAATATAGAGTTAATTACACCTGTTATTTTTAAATATTTTGCATTTTTTTCGTTTACATCTTTTTCATTTTCATATGTGATCATACATCCTAGGTAGTTAAATGAATTCACCTGTTCTGAGATCTTGTTATCTATTACTGTTTTAGTTCTTGCTGGATCTTGTCTTTTAAAGGCCATAGTTTTTGATTTTTCTGTTGATAGTATCATACCATACTCTTTGGATATCTCATTTACATCTAAAATAGCTTTCTGTAAGTTATCTTCAGAATTTGTAATTATTATTTGGTCGTGGACAAAAAGGAGAGTGTTTAAGTTCATTGTAGGAAAAAGTTTAATTCCTTGATGTAAATTTTTATTCCGTTTTATTATCATTTCATTTAAGTAAATTTTAAAACGAGTTGCTGAGAGGGGAACTCCCTGTCGGACCCCTTGGTTTATCTCTCTCTTATATGATAGCTCGTGATTTAATCTTATTTGTATTTGATTATTTTCATATATACTTGTGATAGTTTTTAGGATATTATTTGGTATTTGTCTTTCTTTTAATATGTTAAATAATATGTTTCTTTTAACTTTGTCAAATGCTTTTTCAAAGTCAATAAATGCAATATGTGTTTCTTAATTGTATTCTCTTCTTTTCTCTATTATTAATTTTAGGCAAAAGTGTGGGTCTATACATGATCGTCCTTTTTTAAATCCATTCTGTACTTCTAAAATAAAGTTTTCGGAATATTTCATTAGTTTGCTATTTAAGATTCTGCTATATATTTTGTAACAGGAATTTAGTATACTGATACCTCTATAGTTTTTAGTGTCATCTCTATTACCTTTTTTAAAGATAGGAATCACAATTGCTTTTTTCCATTCCATTGGGGGGTTACCAGTTGAATAAATTTTATTTTAAAATAATAAGAGTCTTTCTTTGAATCTTGTTCCTGCGTATTTATGTAGTTCTGAACTTAGCTTATCTTCTCCAGGTGATTTTCCGTTTCTTGTTTCTTTCAGGCTGATTTCTAATTCTTCTTCAGTTATTTCCTTTTCATTTTCGTTAATTGTTTGCCAGTTGTCTTTTTTAAAATATTTGTCTGTCCACAATTCTGTGTAGTAATTTAGAAATTCTTCTAATTTCAATTCAGTGTGTTTAATTTTATGTTTTCTTTGGTATCTGCATTTAAGTGTTTCAAAATCTTATATGCATTGGGTCTTATTTTATATAAATCACGTTCTAAATTAGAAACAAATTTATTCCATGATTCTCAATGTCTTTTTCTGACTTCTCTTTTAGCTGTGGCTCTTATTCTTTTATATTCTATTTCATCTTCTAATCTTTTACTGCTTAACCATTTGTGATAGGCTTCTTTTTTCTTTTTGATTATTTCTTTGATTGTATCATCCCAGATCTTCAGGTTTTTCTTTTTATTGAATTTTTTGGTCTTTCCTAAGCTTTCATTTGCTGCTGCATTTAGTATCGTTTTTATATTAAGCTATTCTATTTATGTTTCTTCATTTTGTTTTATTTTTTAGATATTGGTTAATTCTTTGTTCATATAGCCATTGTATATTTGTGTCATTCAATAGTCTAATTTTATAAACAAATGTTTCAAATTTTCTTTATGTTCTTGTTACTTGTAGCCATTTAGGTGGTAATCTTAATTTTATTTTAACAAGGAAGTGGTCGCTGAAAGGGAGTTATGAATCCAAATCATGACTCCTGCTTGTGCTCTTTGGTCTCTGTCGACTCCACTGTATATCACATTAAAATTTTCGGTTCTCATAGTTCCTTTTAATTTCTTTTTTGTTTCAGCGATTACTGCTATTTTAAAATTTCTTTCATTTAATAACTGGTCTAATTCTATTTCTTTATATGCTATTCCTCTTACATTCCAGTTTGCTATGTGTATTATATTTTGTCGTTTCCATTTTTGTTTTACCTTTTCCATTCCAGGGTCGTTTCCTATAGATTTAATCCGATTATCTTTTTCTGTCAGCCTACTAGTAGAATTATGTTCTCCATATCAGGGGACTAGCCTGACGATGGAATAGTTCAGTGGTAGGGCTGCTACCTTAGAGCTTCTGAACTAGCCATCTTCCGAATTTAAACCCATAGGAGGAATAGGGTATATTGAAGGGAGAAAGAGTAGATTATAAAAGAATTATAGTAAGAGAGAGGACATAGTTGTATGGCCAGAAATGAAAAGACCCCATGGCCCTCGAGTACTCTAAGGGTCATAAAATAAGAATTGGTTGATAAGGCCTTATAGGAAAGATTAAAGTGAGTGGATCTTCCTCAAAGTAGAAGAAGAAGAGGATAGATCCAGCTAGGGGTCCATGGGAGTGCCACTTCTCTTACAATCAAGATGATTGCCCCTTATGGCCCTGTTGGTCCACGAGTCCTTATTCAGTATATTCGGAAGACCCCACCATACACACACGCACACACACACACACATGGTGGGCTCTCCTATCCAACACCCAGGGGACGCGCTCTCTAGGGGTTACAGGGTCCCCCCCCCGACCTTTCTTTGGTATAGGTATAAATATTAAAGTCACAAAATCTTTTGGTAATTCTCCTTTGTTATAAATTAAATTTATTATTTGGGTTATTTCTTCAGTTCCTTTCTTCTGAAGTTGTTTCAGGAATTCTGCAGGTATTTCATTTATTCCTTCTGCCTTTCCACATTTTAGTTCTATAATGGCCATTTCTACTTCTGTCTTCAAAATCTCTGGGCCTAGATCATCTTCATTTACCTTCTTTATATTTTCTAATGGCAACCCATTTAGTCTATTTTCCTTGTCATATTATAACAGTGCAGTATCACCAAGTGATACTCCATTGTTATAAATTCTAAATCTATAATCATTGGTCAAATGATTAAGAGGCATTTAAAATGTCTACATGCGAGCCAATTATACTTACTAATGAATTTTATTTTTTTCATTGAATGTTTTGATTGGTCTACTGAGTTCTCGTGATTTTTACTGGTTTGAAAAGTTGACGAAAATATCCATATGATGAAATTGATTTTTTTAAAGGCAAATCTAAATATTCCACTTATTTATGTTATTTTCGTCGAATTGATTTGATTGTATAATAGAAGAAATCCATTTCTTCCAAACAGGATACTTTGAATTCTATCGATTTCTTTATGGACGGTCATTCAGTGTTAATGCAATCAGTCCCTAACAAATCCCTCTGAACACCCTAAGGGAATCCAACTATCAACACATTTCCGTTACAGAAGGGAGTGTACACAACGGGATTCTTCGACCGCTTATCTCATTGCTGGGCATGATGTAATACCTGCTATCTATGACGTTGACCTCTTCAACATTTTTTTTTTCCGAGATGGAAATGCCTTATGACTCAACCACATAATAGGATGCCTCAAATTCCAACAATTCTCTTAAAAAAAAAAAAGAAAAAAAACATATACTTAAGATTCACCCCGTACATTCCTCATTCTCTGCCTTTCTACCATTCTACCCTTTGAATTAATGACGTCATTTATTTATTTCATGCTTGCTTGATGTACATTTCTTATACTCCTTAACTGTAGATTACACGGAAGCATTACGTCACATCCGTCTTAATTTTAGTCCTTTATTTATAGGCAGAAATAAACATGTACGTAATTAACTCTGCCTACACAAATATACGTTCTTCAACTAGCTGGGTTATCATTGAAAATATCCACAATGTATCGATACGTTATGATATAATGGAGAGACAGGTTCTGCATTAATGTGTGGGATGATTAATAGTTTACGTATATACACAACTGGATTAATATTGAACCGTGATTAATAGAAAAAAAAAAACAGACACTATACATTACTTTATAGTGTGTAATCAATAATGAATCACAAAACCCAGACACAGTGAAATACATTAATAATGTCTAATGATTAATACATTACTTCAGATATATTGGATTATGTTAATCCATGTAATGATTAATGTGTCGTGGTAGGGAAGTTCTAATAGAAACTTGATTAATTTGTATGCATGAAAAATATGTTAACAACGATGGGAAAATTCCTTAGCTAATCTAGAGTAAATATTCTCTCTTGCTAAGATCTGATGCTTAATGACATTAGACAGTCGATGTCACCCTGTAGTCGAGAGTAAAAGCTGAAGTGCCTAATATTAAAAGCCCGCACTCTCTCCGACAGGCGTTGGCTTAGTATTTCGGGGATTGACTGGCTCGGCATTTTCAGAATACATCCTGTTATTTAAATTTTATTAAAATTAAAACGAAAGAGGTCAGTTCTATCAGGTAGTTTATTGTATGCTGTCGAAACGGTTACTGACTTATTAATTGAATAAATAATTTTTTATTGTTTAAATTGCTACATTTTGAGCATCCATAACTCATTTGGTATAGACGAAGCCCTTGGAAAAACTTGATCCGAATCTCCTCTGGGACGTGAAGAACCTTTATTAGGACTTTTCACTTGAAAGTGACAAAGTCCCCCCCCCCTCGGAACGCGGGTTTTAATTCCTCAAAACAACCAAACCGACCACAAGAATATACACAATTTATAACCATAGCTAGCTGGTAGCACAGATAGGATTAACTGCCCTGTCGTAAGTAATACCGGGTTTCTAAGCTAAATTACTGGACTGTGACAGACCATCAAAAAAAAAAAAAAGTAATTGGTTGGTTTATTCACCAACTGAGATCCCGGGGCAAACTTAATTGTATTACCTTCATCTTGGTTACAAATACTTCTTGACTATAAAAATTATGAATTTTGTAAATAATAAAATGTATTTTTTAGTTGTTATTATTACAAAAAAAAAAAAAAAGAACAGTACTGTGAACATGCTTAGGGATTGAATGCATGCTACCTGCTCTCAACTCTTGGGGATACCCTTGGACAGCATCCACACTTCCATCCTTCCATGAAAAATTTCCGAGATAATAGTTAGATGGCAAAGTATATGATTGTTTATTTCCTTCTACATTCATATTTCGAATAAAAAATTAAATTTAAAATTGGTTTTAACTTAAAATTAAAATCTAAAATGGATATCAATTATCACTGATTTTTTTCCACCTCAAGATCACCAGATAATCAAGGTTATATTGTCATTAATGGCTTTCACGATGATCCAGACAGAAGGGATTGCATATTGATACGGTGTGATGGTGATTTATAAGATGGCCTCTCTCTTCCCACGAGCATCTGTGTGGCATACCTTAGGCCGACAGTGAAAGCAGACATTCCTTTCATTTACCAAACTGCTCGGTTCTAATCCGGCTTTTCTCCCACCTCTCCCCCAGGACACGGACAATAATTGTGAACGACCGGGGGGGGGGGTGAGGACATTCTGTATCCCAGACCCAAAGGTGAAGTATCTGAAATAGTTTTTGTATTGCGTCACCCACCTCTTCGAAGTCGCTCTTCACACACAAGAAAGAGAGCATCACCGACGCCTTGGCTTCAAGCTCTCACCTCCGCTGTCGTGTTGCCAATGGAATGTTATCCTATTTGTGTCGGAGAGCTGTGGAATCTGACAGTACGTGACCTATACATGTGGGGCGTATATTCTACGTTACATTAGCGTATACCCTCCAAACCTAATATTTCATACTTTTATGATTTTTTTTTTCTCCCATTGTAATTGGCTATTGTGTGTATTCCAATATCATCGGAACTAGAACCATCAAACTAGAACACTCTGCAAAGAGTTAGATAATCTGGTAACAAAATATTACTTGCAGACCAGACCAGATCCAGAATATAATAAAGAATTTGGCACTATTTTTGATTCTTGTGTGATTTGTCGAAATTGTGCCATTAACACAATTTCGACAAATTTCAGTTTAAGCTCACCATCTCTAGGAATGATAGATAATATTCGCCCATGGCGTTGAAGTGTAAAATATCTCCATATCTGTCATTCGTAAACAGATATTAATCGCAGTAGTTAAAGCCCATTAGTTCATAGTTGAAATCCTTTAATTACAATGCACTAAGCCAAAAGTTTTATACAGAGAAGAAGTACACGGCAATTAGGACAAATGATACTAAAAGAACAACAACAACAAAAATCATCTACTGAAAATCATTACGAGAACGGATTGGCTAGTTGGATACCGACCCATATTTTTATAAGCCAAACTGCTTTATTTTTTAGAAGACAGGCTAATTCATTCAAAAGTAAGATAAAGGCGTTTTATTAAATCAGCCGAAAAAGCAATTAGCCTATCGAAAGATATTCCAATATCATGTCAGCCAATTTCCATTAACGACTTTGAACACAGTTTTTTTTTTTGTTTGTTTGTTTTCATTTTTGTTGCAACACTAGGGTTTTGTAAGCCGAAAAAGATAACAGAAACAAACATATTTCCACTTAAAGATCTCCAGATAATCTGCTATTAAGACTTTTACGATGACCCAGACAGAATCCATATATATATATATATATATATATATATATATATTTTGTTTGTTTGGTTTTATTTTTGTTGCAACACTAGGGTTTTGTAAGCCGAAAAAAAATAACAGAAACAAATATATTTCCACTTAAAGATCACCAGATAACCTGTTATTAAGACTTTTACGCTGACCCAGACAGAATCCAGATAGCGTTTTTTTTTTTCTCTGATGATACTATATCAATACATTACATATTAGTTCTAAAATGGTGTTTTTTTATAAATAAATCAACATTTATGTATATATATAAAATTATTATGAAATTTTTAAAGCTATATAAGTAAATTTTAATATATAAATAAAGTTTTATATAGAAACTTTATATAGTTTGAGAAACCAATTTGTTTCTCATAATTTGTCAGTAGCTATGAACTCAACTATGGGTGAATAGAGGACTGAACTAACAATTTCTGAAATTTAATTAGGGACAAAGAGAATTCCAACTATTTCCTTTGGTTAATAAGACACTAGAGGAATTTTAAAAAATATTGTTAAATATCTGCATAAAAAATCGTTAACGGAAAGAATTGGTGAGGAGGGGGGGGATGTGTATAAAAAATATCTTTTTCCAGTTTCCTTGGGTCTCGTTTTGAGACCATTATCAATGCGTGCATTTAAAGTGAGAAAATAAGAGAATAACAATTGAAAATCGTAGCTTATGTTTATAATATACGATGTTGAATGGAGTAGGAAGAACACTTTATCTGTGTAATAGTATTCGAGGAAAAGACAGACATTATTATGAAACAAATCTAAACAGAAACGATTATCTTAAACTTGCGAAAGTTTAGAAAGTTATCATACTCAATACTATCATGGCTGTGATATATAATTTTTTAACTGTTAATTATTTCTGTAGCTCTCCTTGAAATCTGAATAGTCGTTGTTTGTAGATAAGTTCATAATTGCTGACGATTTCAAGACATCGGGATGAAGGAATTTCACATACACTTATTGCAATCTCGCATTTCTAGTATTGTAGAGTAAAGCGGTCTTTATCTATATTATCGGTCTTGTATGTATTAGGGAACCATGAAAGCTGCTACAAGTTAAACACACATGACAGAACACAAGTTTTGAAGCCATAACATATTATGCAAATAGGATTGTCCTATTGTAACATTAATTAAAAATAATGCCACGTTAGGACTAATTACGTTTCTCTGAAGCGAAGTTATTGCCCGTGACAGGCCATTGATCCTAGTATGTCAAAGGGATTTTATTTTTATAGCGTATGATGATATAACGGCCGTGAGGTCCCTTTTATGGGACAGTACAACACCATTTCAATCCTCCCCTAATTTTATCCGGGACCTAGGACCGACATAGCTGACGAATCAGGCCTATGGCTGGGTCTTAAGTATTCCTGACTGTAATCTGTGTGTGTGTGTTCACTGCTACTTGCGGGAGGAAAAACCCCAGATAAACTAGGGAGAAAAACCCTGCTGTCCACACCCAAAACCGGCTAACTTGGCTATGACTAAGGAAGATCCTAATCTTCTCACGTCGCCGACGCGAATCGAACCCAGGGTTCATATGCCTGGGGAAGGAGTGCATATGGTTGCGAAGCGCAAAGTTAGTAGGCTAACCGCGCTGAGTCAAAGAGATGATGAGATGAGACTAATCTAGGTCATCTATGGAATTAACATTTACTGTTTCCAGTTCGTCCGTTGTTGACTGAGCATCAATGGACAATATGCAGATATTCGTTAGCCATAGTACTCTCTAGACATGCACATTTTTTTATTATTTTTTTTTCACTGTTATATACGTATTTACAGAGTTACCACGCTATGGTTGGTAAAGGCTATTCTTTAAGATGATTGGTAATGTGTTTTGCCATTGGGTATAGCTTCAATAGAATGATCAGGTTCATCCTGAGTTAATTTTATCGCTGAAAAGTAACAGTATTCAAAATGTGTTCAAATATCTTTAATATTAGGAACTGCAATAGTTTAATTTCGAGAATGAATCTTTCAAACCATTAACATTTTATTAATGGTTAGTGTTTTTTTTTTCTTTCCTGTGTGAGTGAGGAATGTGAAAGAAGATCACCTATTGTCACTTTAAGGTGTGCCTCCAGTATTAAAAAAAAAAAAAAAAAAGCCTCCACTGATGAGAAATCCTGTTTAGCGTGGGAAAATACCGGAAGCAAGTTGGCTTATTGGACTTCGTAACATTCCCGTGTTCACATATTGGTTTATTTTTTAATTTTTAATTAGTGAAAACAAAAATATCATTAATCCTGCATCACTACAACTTACCTCTTCCCTGTCAAATATATTCATCTCGTTTATCTGATTCAAATGTTGTAATCATTTCGACGATTTATTCGATTTACGTGTAGACAGTATATGGCTCGACTGTTGGAATTTAAGGTTGGCTTCCCTCCGGGAACTCCAGTTTTTCTCTTCTCTCTCGTGCAGAAAGTTGAACACGGCCTAGAATAATTATAAACTAATTAAGAGGTAATGTCACTTCATAGACTTAGGTTTCCCGGTGGAAAGCCGAAATAATAATAATAATAATAATAATAATAATAATGATAATGAATGAATAGGAAGACATTCACTGCGTGCGTGCGTGTGTGTGTGTGTGTGTGCGTGCGTGTGTGCGTGTGTGTGCGTGCGTGTGTGTGTGTGTGTGTGTGTGTCTGTCGTTAATAAGGAAGATGGTATTGGCCCTATACGAGCAATGAACATCATCATCACAGACATCTCCAGTTAGACATACTGTAAACAACATTAACCAGTATTA
This sequence comes from Typopeltis vanoorti, assembly GCF_054136105.1. NCBI lineage: Eukaryota > Metazoa > Arthropoda > Arachnida > Uropygi > Thelyphonidae > Typopeltis > Typopeltis vanoorti. The sequence goes on from NC_143569.1 coordinate 60,628,395, forward strand.
AGCTGTCATTTTTAAATTAATGTTTTTAAAAGTAAACTATTCGGAATCAACGTCCTTTTTTAAACGTGACTTGTGGTTTTATGTCCACTCACCCACTCTTAATGCTGTCACTGCATAAACCCATCGAGAACAAAAACACAAAGAGAATCCCAAACTTCCTGTTTCGGAAACTAACATAGCGTGAGTGTGTCTGTAAGAAAATGAGTTTATTTTTAAATCCCTTAAAACAGGCCAATGATCAGCATTCGAATAGCAGAAGGGATCTGTAGATAGCATCGTTCATGGACACTTACAGCATTAACTGTCCATGACGTGGCCATCAGGTCTGCGATCTTATCTCTGAGGGGGAAAAGCATTTTCCATCTCCTACGGTTATGTCTCGAAAGCTTCGATTAATCCCCAGTGTTTAACTTGTTCTTTATACTGTTTTGTTTTCTTCGACAGTAACCGAAGTTAAAAAATTATTCAATTTATTATTATTATTATTATTATTATTATTATATATTATATTATTATTACTATTATCTTCAGCCGTAGTCCTAACCCAAAAAATGGACATTGTATATTTTTTTGTCAATCTCTTCTTCACTGACTTTTCATTATGTTGTTGGACAATTTCCAGCAAAATTATCTTACATAATATTCTTTAAATTTTATCAGAATGCAACTAACCAATCAATACTATCATGATAATCATATATCTTCTCTAAATATCATCGATTCTCTTAATATCATTTAAAATATTGAGTGAGTAAAGTTGCGAACTTGAACAAAGATTTATATAGCTGTTATCATAACTGTCTTCTTTCTTCAACAGGTGACGCTTATTTTAATTAAACCTCAAATCTGTTGAGGTTGTTTACTAGTTATGTTACCAATAAGATTTTAAAATGATTTTTTCTTCATCAACCAAAATGGCCAAATCCTTGTATTCATTATTTCTTTTTAAAGCCTACAAAATAGCACTTGCTTGTATTTGTTCGTATGAAATTTTATTTTCATTTTGATCATTTCGTAAAGAACAGATCATCCGAACAATTGTCCAGTTTCCCCTCATCAGGAAAGGGAGAAATGTTATTCTTAATATTTTGAACCTTAATTTATAAACATATATGTAACGTATCCCATCCATGAAAGATTGTAAATCTATAACACATTAGTACTGAGAGCAGATAAAGAATTTTTATTTTCATAATTTATTTATTTATTATTTATTTATTTGTATTTTAATTTATTTTTTACATAGTTCGGAAACCCTCTCTACAGACCAAGCATTAAACATTTTCAAGTTATTTCAAGACTCCAATAAGCGGGTTGGTGGTCTTACACTTAGCCATGAAATTCATCTATTATCTAGAAACAACCACAAATATCCTTGCTCACCATGGTAACCGATTGGCGAACAGGTACATTTACCACTTGGTTAATCAGGTCAGATTGCTTTCTTTTGTACATGCTCATGAGCCAAAGCATTAAGACCACCCAGTTTGTTTCCGGCCAATCAGATTACACCGGTGTTTGGAGAGACGCCTGTGGTGGCAATACTCTGTTATGGGGATTGTTCTCATGGACATCACTGGATCCTCTCATCCTCCTTGTACACACCTTGATCACTTACCGCTAATTCGTACCTAGGGATTGTTTTGGATCAATTATTGTCCTATATATTGTCAATGTAGCCCGATGAATCTTCACTCTTCCAGCAGGACAACGCAGCATCAGCCGGTAGACGTCAGTACCTTGCTCAGTCTCTGACCTCCTGAACGTTACTAACTAGTTAGTGCAGAATACCTCAGATTCCGTGGTTTGGTGAAATTCATGCTAAGACGATTGCAAGCGGTTATCTTAGACAAAGGAGTCCCAACACGAAAAGAGGTAGGTGGGCGTTATATTTTGGTTCATGAATGTCCATTCAAGAATTCTTAAGGCCGTTTTGAGTATGCGACCCCAAATGTGAGAACAATATTCTAAGGATCGATGAGATTTGGAATTTCTAAAGTGTTAAGAATTTAGCAGAATAGAAATTGTGTTTTGAATGTAAAAGAATACCATGCTTTTTTTGGAAGTTGAGGAGGGCATGATGTAATACGTTTACAACTGGATAAGCTGTATTCAAAGTCAGCCTAAGAAATGGAAATTAATGTTGACTGGAAATTGGAACCTTATCAAAAGTAAGAAAGAGTGAATTAGTATCATTCGAGTGCGTTTCTTTAGAGCTAATGTAAGTGATTTAAAGAAAGTTATGGGTAAGGAAAATGACCCCCCCCAAAAAAAAAAAAAAAACTGAGATGTTTATGCTAGTGGGAAAACAAAAGATCTACAACTGGGGTATTTACCAGACTAAAGGACTGATTTTTTTTTGTGGCACTTATATCAACTGAAAAGTTGAGAAGTACAAAAATTAATTTTATTAATATAATGCCCAGATATGATAGCAAGAAATCCATGGTCAGAGCAGTAGCAGCTATAATTGGATTCGGAGCAAGTTCGGCGCTGCACGACTTATTTTATTTAACGGGGTCAGTTTGTTAATACTCGGAAACAGTTTGGTGGCGATGGTAACAATTTAAATCATGGTGGATTCACTGAGTTGTGTTTTTGAGTCTCGGTTTAATGATGACGTTCATGATAGCATGAAGCATCGGCAATTATAATGTTGTCAGAAGAGACTGAAGACGTAAAAAAAAAAAGATGTTAAAATACTGTTAATAATATTGGATTATCTGACAGTTATTTATAGGGATAAGGAAAAGTCAGGTATCATTGAGGGACGTGATTAATATGGGAGATATCAACCGGGACAATGAAAGTGCGAATAGTAAATTCCTGGACCAACTTCGTAATACAGTAGCCACCTAAACCTAAAATGTACGAGAACCTACTAGAGGGGATGGGATCTTGGATTTTATAATAACATCAGAATTAGTAATGGATGATCATATTAATTACTTTGAGCCATAAGAATTACTTGGAAAGAGAATTATAACTAATTAGAAAGCAGTGGAGGTGGGTGGAAGTTTAAGAAACTAACATTGATGGTTTGTTATGAGAATTCAAGAGTATAGGAGATATTCTTTAATAGGAGAGAAACTGATGCAAAATGCACGAACACTGAGTTGAAGAATTCAATTTTATTAAATTTCGTTATGCACTTTTTCCTGATTTTTAAATTTTTTTTTCCACCGTAAAAGAGTATCAATCTCATAAATGATTAAGTATATTGTAAAACAAAATCTGAATTACAAATGGCATAATATTATAGGAGGAAGAACTTTTGATGGCTTTAATTACTTAGCAACCGATAAGTTTGGAAGGAGGGATGATACTCTCCTTCTTAGTAAATAGATGTATGTCAGGGTTAATCGGTCCACTTTGGATCATAATTAAGAAGTCCTTGAGATCGAGAATAGCACTTTGTGACTGAAGTTTGCAAGGATTATTCCAATTCATAAGGACAGTTCATCACATAAAGTGGAGAATTATAGACAAGTGAATATTCTTAGTATTGACAAAATAATGAAAAAATTAATTAGGAATCATATCCAAGGTATTCTTCATATGAATCACTTGTTGAGCATTGTATACATGGGTTCATTAATGGGAGATTGGTTATGATCAGTTGGTTTACGTATAATGATAAAGTCACCAGGAAAATTGATTAAGAGAATATCTATGATGCGGGGCCGGATTTACCCGTAAACTAGACAAGGTTAGGGCCTCACATTACACAGATCCTCAACTTCAGTAAAAGTTACTTAAATTTTGCTCGCTAGAGGGGTAATCTCATTATTTATAATGAGATTACCCCTCTAAATACTGCCCTGCTATGATGTAAAAGAAAAAAAAAACTTTACTTTATCAATGCCTTTGAAAGTTCCATATAATAGCTTACTGATGAAATTGTGCCGTGATCACCCAGCGAAATGGGTAATATCATATTGCTAATTATATATATTTAGATAAATGCATTTTTACGTGACTCTCATCAACCAAAGGTGGTAAACATCTATGCCAATTTGGGATTCGAACCTGCAGCCTGCTAGTCAGTGTCGGCATGTTAGCCACTCGACTAGCCTGGTTGACTTCCCCCCCCCCTCCGATTTTTGTTTTGTTTCTTAGAATAGTTTGCTTCCATATCTGAGTAATAAATTTTTTCTAAAAATTACAATATAAAAAGTTTTACTTTACTGGCCGCATAGAACATTAGATTTTATTTAAAATTCTAATCTCCTTTATTCTAAATTTCATACTATAGTATAGAATTTGAACAATTATATGTGTAACCTAAGAACAACAGCTCGTCAAGGTTACGATATGCATAAAGTTACAAAACGTTTTGTAATGCACTATCATTATATACACATATGTACATCCATATAATATACATATTATATATTATTATAATATAATATCATAACAAAAGGCGACATGCTAATATGTACAGAAAAAGCTGCATAAGATATTAGGAACAACATAAAACAAAGTGCTTAAATAGCATTTAATTTTTTTACATTTTACACATGAAACTGGATCTCTGAATGTGAATATGCTACAAACCATTACTTAAACCAATCATTTATACAATTATTTTGAACAGAACTTCCTCATTTCTGTGGGAAATAAATATTCTTTCATTCGAGTTTTCTATTTGTTTGGGTTAGTTTCATTTCTTATTGGTAAAGGTAGTGTATTGAATATTTTTGTCAGTAAATAAGTATAATGTTTGTGTATTGCTTCTTTATTTGCTTAAGGAACTATATGCTTTAAGCCCTTATGTCTACTAAGGAAAGCATCTTGTTTAATATTTAAGTATTCGTTATTGTTTTTTTTTTATGAATAGTCCTTATCCTTATAAGGACTGGCTTAATGGGGCGAAGCAAGAATGCTTTTCATCTTCCTCGTTATCTGTAGAGGACTGTGTAGGGATAAGGTGTTATTGAGCTATGAAATCAAAGCTCTGATCATGGCAGGAGGGGTAACAGCAATAGCAGAGCCTCAGTTAAAACTTCACTGGCTACAGCATTGCCATCCATTACCCTCCAAGGGTATTGGATTGAATGAATCAATCACCGCATCTCACGGTCGATTGATTTCTCCTTCTGACCCTTTATGAATAGCAGTATCCTATATGCGTATAAATATCTAAGGGATAGTATGCTTACTATGGTGTATTTATTACACATTGCAGTATCCTTGTATTTGTTTCTAGTTAAGATTGGAATTACTTTATTCTGAGTCGAAAGTGATGATCTCAGCTGAGTGCGATAGATCCCTCCACAACTTAATATATCACATTACGGTGTATTACTTTGAATCCAGGCGGAATATAATATTTTTAAAACATTTAAATTTAAAAATCTATTTAAGTAGTAAAGTCTGTTTAATATAATCCTTACTTTATTTACGACATCGGTGATGTGCGATTTCCAACTTAAATTATTTTCAATTTTTAATCTTAAGTAAGTTATTACACTGACTTTTTCTATTTCCTCACAGTTGCAATTTGAATTTGTCCTGCAATTCCAATCATGCAAAAGTAATTGTGCAGCGAAGTTCATTTTACTTGTTATATTTCGCATATTAAAATTCACATATTTAGTTTTTGAGACATTCAGACTGAGTTTATTTGAGTGGAACCAGTTTGGTACTTTTAAAAGATCAGCATTCACTATGGTTTGCATTTATTCGGCTGTGTCCGTAGAGAACATTAGGATGATGGTATCCTCTGCAGAAGCATTTATTTTACTGTTTAGTATAAGATTGCAGAAATCATTTACGAGTATCTTCTTCTACTTCCTTTCCAGACTTATAGGCCAAGTAACCTGTTCCGGACTCAATTCTATCTTTTAAAAGTCTTCCTCCGCATCAGTACCTTTTGGGTGGTAATTTAGAATTTGTTTAGGTATTTTGCTTCTATTCATTCTCAGTATGTTCTTTCCATTTTTCTCTATAGCAAATAACTGTTTGATAAATAAATGATAACATATCTCACTGCCATAAAGTAAGGTAGGTTTAGCTATTGTATTATAGATTCTTATTCATATGTGTTTTTGTACATAATTAGGTTTAAAATTTTATTCATAATGCCTGTTACTTTTAAAAAGTTTGATAGCTTCGGTTCTATATCAGCTTCATTTTCATATGACATTGTGCATTCTAAATATTTGAATGTATTTACTTGCTCTATTATTTTGTTGTTTATTACTATTTCGCTTCTTATTGGATTAGCACCTTTGAAAGCCATGACTGTTCGTTTGTCTGTTGATATTTCCATGCCATATGTTTTTTATCAAATTATTTAGACTACATAATGATTTTTCTAGTTCATCTTCATTATTTCCAAGGATTATTTGGTCATCAGGCAAAAAAAAAAAGTAGAGTAGCTAATCTGTTGTTACGGTTTATCTTGAATCCTCCTTCATTAGTTATCTTCCATTCTTTTATGATTTTATCTATGTATATATTAAATAAAATCGGTGAGAGAGGGCAACCCTGACGCACTCCTCTATTTATTGGTTTCCAGCTTGATGTTAAATTATTGTACTTCACAGATATTTTATTATCTTGATATATATTAAATAAGGCTCCAAAGAGCTGGTTTGATATTTCATATTCTTCCAGGATTTCCCATAGTTTTTCTCTGATAATTTTATCAAATGCTTTGGTGTAATCTATAAAAGCTGTGTGTGTTTCTATGTTCATTTCTCTGTTTATTTTGTTATTGTTGTTGTTTTTTTTTTTCGATTAGTAATTTTAACGTAAATGCAGAGTCTATGCACGACCTACCTTTTCTGAATCAATTTTGTTCTTCTATTAATTTTGGGTCTACTATACGTTTAAGTTTATATGCTAAGATTTTTGCATATACTTTATGACAGGTACTAAGTAAGCTGATGTCACGATAATTGTTACAATCAGATTTGTGTCCTTTTTTTTTGTAGATGGGGATAATTATTGCTTTTGTCCAATCTTGTGGGCATTTTCCTTCTTTCCAAATCATATAATAAAAGTTAAGTAACTTGAGCGCGAATTCAACTCCTTCATATTTGATAAGTTCCACATTTATATTGTCTTCTCCTGGAGCTTTTCCTGTTTTACTTTGGGTTAATGCTTCTGTTAATTCTTCCAGACAACTTCGTAAACAACTCAGACAACTTGGAAAAGTTGTCTGAGTTTTTTACAAAGGGTGATTTTCTGATTTGAATATTTTCATCATAACATGATCTTGGTAGTAATTTTGCATGTTTCTATTTTAATGGTATTAACATCGGCTTTTTATCTAGTTTCATTATTTAGATCTTTAAGGATTTTATATGTTAGGTCTTTTGAGAGTACAGTCTCTCTCTAATTTTGTTACAAAATTAATTTCATCATCCCAGTCCCTAAGACCTCTTTTTTTTTGTTCCTAAACTTTCCTTGCAGCTTTTGTCATTATGATTTTTAGGTTTGGCCATTCTTCTTGTATGTTCTGATTTTCTTTTATATTTATCATCCAGTTCTTTATTCTTTTTGGTACAAATCTTTAATACTATTGTCATCTAGAGGTCTAACTTTGAAGGATTCAAATTTCTATTTTCCTTATACTTTTTTGTTGTTTTCCATCTTGGTTCCCATTTTATTTTTCCAATTAAGAGGAAATCATTTATATAAATACTAAATAAAATTGATCCTAAGACAGATCCTTGTAGTACATCACAGTCTACCGTTTTGGAATTGCTAGAGCTGTTGTTTATTTTTACAATTTATGATCTAATATTTAAGTAATTTTTGAACCAGTTCAGGGCAGTACCGCGTATTCCTATGACTTCTAATTTTCTTTTATTAAAAATTCATGTGATACAGTGTCTAAAGCTTTGTGTATATATAAAAATACTGCTAATGTTAGTTTATATTCATCTAGGGGAAGTATAAACTGTTTGTAAAGTTCAGCAAAGCATAGTCTGTGCTAAACTTTTGCCTAAACCCAAATTGATTCTTTGAAAATAAGTTGTTCTTGTCCAAAAATTTCATGAGTCTAATTTTTGCCAATTTCTCTAATATTTTCGAAAAGACCGGTTGAAGGGAGATCGATCTGTAATTTTTCAAGTTATTTTTGTTTCACTTTTTTGTAAATAGCTACAACTACGGCCGTCTTAAAATCCGATGGAAACGTGCCTGTCATCAGGGATAAGTTAAAAATGTAAATTAGGGGTTTCATAATGTATATTTGGCATTCTTTCACAATGTTAGTGTTAATACCATCGTATCCTGATGTTCTGGTTGTTTTTAAGCTTGCTATAACACTTTTGATTTCGTTTTCACAAGTAGGGAAGAGATATATGGAGTTATCAATTCTCTTGGAAGTACGATTCTGAGGGATGGTTTTGGCATTTTTCAGAATGCTTTAGCTGACCGTGGCAAAGTGATTATTGAATTCTTCAGCTAATCCTCTGTCTCAATTTTCTCTATTCCTATCGATATCTTTAAGTATGGGGAGGATTTGTTTGTGTATATCTTTGCCGATTAATTTATTCACAAATTTATTCCATTGTTTTACGGGGTTTCCTCGGCATTTTAGGAATTAATTTATCTCTATTTTTTATGTAGTGTCTGATTTCCTGTGTAATCCAAAGTTCAGTTTCTTTTATTTTGTATATCATTTTAATTTTGGTTGAGTCTTGTATTTTACTGTTTAATATCTCAATATTTATGATAAGAGGTATCAATATTTCTTTTTGTCGTTATCTCTTTCGAAGAGACAGTGCTCAAGTTATGTTTCAATACTCTATACTCAATTATTGTGTAGGGGATGTTTTCAGTTGTACTGTCTTTCTGCTGCTGATTGGATTTTATTTCTATTTAAAGTTATCCCGAATACATGGATCTGAGCACGATCTACCACCATTGAATTTTCTCGTGGGGACATTATATATTGTTCGAGTCCATGCATGGCAAGCAAATCTAGATAATCTCCAGAGCAGCCCTGTTCCTCACCAAGTCAATATTCATATCCCAATTATGAGAACATTGTCACTTCTGATCTCATCTAGACTACACTCGAATTCTTGTATAAAGTTGGACTCTGTGTAGTAATGCGATCTATAATACAGCCATTATACAGGGTGTCCCAAAATTCACGCAAGTAATTTTGATAGAAAACACAGATTTTTAAGTAAAAATTGTAATTTCTTATTGATTCATAAAGTATACAGTATAGGGTTGTGCATGGAATAGCATATTGGGTATAGCATGGAATAGCTTTGCTGGCACTCTTTTGTCGAAATTTTCCATGACCGTTTTGCATAAATGTGGCTGAATTTCGTTGATGCAGCGCTCAATTTCCTCCTTCAAGGCGTGGGTGTTTGTTGGCATAAACCTTAGACTTCAAAAAACCCCAAAGGAAAAAGTCCAACGGCGTTAAGTCACATGATCTGGTGGGAGGCCAATTCTGATCACCAAAGCGGGAAATTACACGACCAGGAAATGACTCATGCAGTAATTGAATTGTTTCTCGGGCTGTATGGCATGTGGCACCGTCTTGTTGAAACCACATGTCGTCCACATCCATATCTTGCAATTTAGGCACAAAAAACAGGATTATCATGTCGCGATTATCATGATAGCGAGCACTATTAACTGTTATTGCCTTACCAGCCGCATTTTCGAAGAAGAATGGACCGATGATGCCTCCAGCCCAAAATTCGCACCAAACAGTGTCACTTTGTGGATGCATTTGTTTCTCAACAATCACTCGTGGATTTTTTGAACCCCAAATGCGACAATTTTGTCGATTAAAGAAATCATCTTCAGCTGATTTCGAACAAAATCAGCTGAAGATGATTTTGTTCGAAAAATAAGCATCCACTTGTTGTTGTTCCATAATCCATTCAACGAACTCTCTTCGCTGTGTGTGGTCATTTTTAATAACCCTGAACTGTCAGCTGTCACGCTGTCTTTTTTTTTTTCTCGTTGGCAACACTTTACCGCACAAATGGCGCTAAATTTAAATTTATATATATATATATATATATATATATATATATATATATATATATATATATATATATATATATATATATATATATATATATATATATATATATATATATATATATATTTCTCGGAGTATATATATATATATATTATGATGTTCTAAATATAAGTTGACATTTTCAGCTGTTTTCAATTTTATGTTAGGAATGTTATTAACAGATATGTAATTTCGAATAAAGATAATTTGCACCTCCAGATTTGTTATAATTTCTACATTGATAATTTTTACATCCTCTTAAATGGTACAAATCAACTTTTTCATCTTTAACCCAGCTTTCTGTTAATATCAGGGCATCTAGATAGTTCAAATTGTACAGAAGTAATTCTCTTTGTTCTAATTTATCTTGAATACTTTTTTATATTTATATGCAAAATATTCAAAGTACTTACAGTGCCTGAGGATAAAAATTTTATTAATTCTATTGAATCAGGACAAATTACACATTCACGAAAAGTGACATCCCAGTTATTCTCCTCGTCTACTGTTGTTTGTGAGTCAGGTATTACTCTCACTGTTTTCTCGGAGTATACACAAGTCTTCTTCGCAGTAGATATTTTAGGTTTCTAGTCAAGTGCTCGTTTAGATATATTTTGCTATTGTCACATACATCAGTTGTGCTTAGTCTGAATTTGCTATTTTTGTAACCGTCCAATCATTTGTCTCTGATCGCTTTTCTTTTAAATTTTTTAATGATAGGCATTGTTCTGTTTTTCTGTCCACCAGGAAAACGATGCATACCCGCAATATCATCTTCATTATAGTTAACCCTGATTTTATGTCCACTTTTCTTTGTTATTTCATGCATATTTTCGCGTGGCTCATGAGGAACACCAACAAATTTCAGGATTGTGCTTATTATTTTCTCAGATTTTATTTTAAATAAGATTATTATATTATTTTATTAAAAAAAATATATAAGATAAGGTTTACATATTATCAAATGAATATATGACAAATGACATTAATGTCTTTAGGGGTGAAGCAAGAAGCTTTTCATATTCCCCGCTATTTGTTACGGCTACAGTGAGAGTAGAGTTTTATGAACAGTTTGCTCGCCCTGGATGGGCATGGAGATTATGCAATTGCTACAGGAAGTTAAAATAGCTTTTGGTCTTTTATGTTTAAATATATCCGTTGCCTCGTAGACTACAGCTTGCTGAACTAAATCATTCGGATGTATGGACGTCTTTAGGAAGAACTTTGTTGCTAAAGATTGTAAGAAAGAGAAAATATAAGGAATATTTGTATCGCGATGAAGTTGATTGTTTCTGGCGAACCATGGGGAGTTCAGGATCATTCGCAAGCACTTGTTTTGCCGTTTGATAATATTTGTAGTGGAGGTGTGGTTCCAGGCTGGAGAGGCGTAAGTGAGTTTAGGACGAATCATCAGCTTGTATAAAAGCAATTTGATTCTGACGTTTAGCTTGCTGTTCCTTTTAATTAAGGGATAGATCTGGGCGATAGCTTTAGATGCCTTTGCACACATAGTCTTGATGTGTTGGTTAAAAGTGAATTTTTTGTAGAGGACGACGCCAAGGTATTTTGTTTCTGTCTGCCAAGGGATTTTAGTATTGAATAGTAAGACGTCTCCTGCAGGTGATATCGACCTTTTCGTGAAAAGAATGGCTGAGCTTTTTGGGGGGTTTACTTCTAGTCTCCATTTGGAGAATCATCTCTCTAAAAGGTTTTCTTGAAGCTTCCTAGTAATGAAGTGTGGCCGGAGAGATCTGGCTAACAATGCTGTGTCATCCGTATATAGGGCCATAATGGATGATATTGGGTTGTGCGGGATATCTGACATGTATATAGAGAACAGCAATGGAGCCAGCAGGGATCCCTGCGGTACTCCGGCCAAGATATGGCGCTGAGATGTGGTAGTACCATTGGTCTTAACTTGCATGGTTCTGTTTTGTGGATATGATCTACCTAAATGTACCATTTTCAGTGAGATACCGGCTGAGATAAGTTTGTGTAGCAGTCCGAAGTGTCATATTTTGTCAAATGCATTGGATTGGTCAAGAAAAACAGCTCCCGTGTATTGACACCAGTCGTAGCTGGTAGTAATGTATTCCACTATTCTGTGGATTTGGTGAGTAGTACTGTGGTGTTGCCGAAAACCGAATTGCTCTTTAGGAAGGATGTTTAGTTCATTTACTGAAGCTTGGAGTCGTGAGAGGATGACCTTCTCTGCAACCTTACCCAGGTTGGAGATAAGACTGATTGGACGATAATTTTGAGGTAGGAGTGGATCCTTGCCTGGCTTATGTATATGGATTACATCAGCCAGTTTCCATGTAGAAGGAAAATAGTGAAATCTTAAGATTGCATTTATTATAATGGTCAGGTGCACTACAGCTTTTCGGGGCAGCAGCTTGATCATCCTGTTTGTAATGCCGTCTGGTCCAGGAGCTTTTTTGTTCTTTAAATTTTTAATAATATTATATATTTCAGCAGGTGAGGTGGGTGCAATATGGTCAGCACTGGTATCAGGAAGTTTGAGTGAGTGTCTGACCTGTCTACTAATTTTATATATGTGATCGAAGTCTAGATTTTCATATGAAGGTTTGCACTGCTCTTCTAAATTTTTTGCTATGGTTTCTGCCTTGTCTACGTCGGTGTGAACAAAGCCCTGGTCAGAAAATATTGGAATATTGGGGTAAGGCCTTTGTTTCTGATATTTCTCAGTAGTCTCCAGACAGAATGATCAGTAGGTGAGATAGAGGCTAACTTTTCTTCCCATACTTGGTCTCTGTGAGCCTTGAGTGCATTTCTCACTGCCCCATTTAGTCTGTTTACAATTGTTTTATCTTGTGGCGCACGAGTGTTACGAAATCTTTTCCTGGCTCTGTTTTTTTTTCTCTGATCAAGTTCATAATGTCTTCGGGCAAACGACCAGGCTTGGGGACAGATTTGTAGGAGGTGGCTACCGTTATAGCGGAGTTAATTTGTTGGATGAGGCTTGTAACTGCAGATTCTATATCTTCTTTTGTACATATGTGAGGAACAGGTCCAATACTATCCCTGAGCACTACCGACAATCTTTCCCATGATATATAGGAGTGAGAGGGAGGAGACAGGTATTCTTGTCTTCCCAGCTGAAGTAGTATTGGGTTGTGATCAGATGATAACTCATTTAATGATTCTAAGCTGTACTGGAGTTTAATATCTTGCAGGATAATTATATCCAGGATGTCAGCAGTGCCAAATACTAAGATGAGTTGGTTCAGTGGGGGCTACCACACAGCGTTGTTTGATCCTATGTAGTTGGAAAGGATGCAGCCATTCTTATTGGTGGTTCTACAATTCCAGGCAGGGTGCTTGAACTTCAAATTCCCAGCAATAATGGTGGACTCTCTGGAGCCTAAGATGACATTTAGATCAATGTGCAGTAGAGCTTTTAGAGGTGGGTTATAAGCTGAGTAGATATTAAGTCTGCTAGCCGAGCTGGTGAATATTTCTACGCCTATGATCTCAAGGTTAATGGCTGGAGGGCTGTTTACAGAATGGTGCTTGATGTAATTTTTAATGAAGATGGGAGTGCCGCAGCTTCTATAGATTAACTTGTCGTTTCTATATAGGAGATATCCCCTTATTTTAGGGTTGTCTGAGGGTCTTAGTTGTGTCTCGCTAATTAGCATAATAACTGGCTGATACCTATAGGTGAAATATTGGAGCTCCACAATTTTGTTTCTTAGGCAATTTACATTCCATGCCACGATCTGAAGAGAGGCTGGAATAAGTTTGTTTCTACTCATCTATTAGTGCTGTGAGGATGGCCTGTGTTTCACGTAAAAATCTTTTAGTACAGGTTGCTGAAGGGTTTGGCAAGCTGTAAGTCTTGTAGCATGTTTGCTACAGAGGCCGTAATAGTAGCTGTTAGATTTGTAGATGCTGATTTGTTTGTACGGGCCACGTCAACATAACTTCTTGTTTTCTTTTAGTTCCCTCCATCTTTGAAGGTCTCCGGCTGTGGACGCCGAGCCTCCGGCATTTAAATTCAGCTTTACATAGTTTCTGGGCATGGCCAAACTTTTGACACCCGTGGCATTGCCCAGAAGATGCCCTTTTTTTCGGAATGGCTCTGGTGTGACAATGAGCCCACAGATTGTTTTCAAGTTGTAGATATTTTTGTATATGTTATGGATCTCTACAAGGACTAACAGCATGGGAGTCTTGTCGGATCTGTACATTCTGCTGACCTTAACTGGAGGCAGATCCTGTAAATTAAGATCAGCCACTATATCTTCTGTATCGATGTCTTCACAGACGCCACGGAGGACCACTTTTAAATTTTTCTCCGAGCTGAGCGAAAAGGTATCATATTGAATACCTCTACTGTCCATTTCTTTAGTCAATCGCCTGAAATCCATCACCGTTTCAGAATGTATCTTTATACTTTCATCCACGTTTTTGGCCTTTTCATAGCCAATGTGCAGGTTGGACATTGTTGATCTTAAAGCTGTCCATCTCTGTATTTCTCTTAATATATCGGGGGTACCTTTTCTTTGGGAGAAGCAGTGGAGTCCAAAACTTGACCGTCTTGTTCCATTATGTTGTCTTTGAATGGTTCATCTGTTGTTCTCCGCTTTGTACGTGCGCGGACCTCGTGAAAATCTGAAGGAGTGGGGATTGCCGATTCTAACTGATCTTCCATATTCTCGGCGTCAACGTCTGTGACACTTGCCGGGGGAAACGTATCATAAAGTTTCCCCTTTCCTGGCCAATTTTTGTTGAGTAGCTCGTCTAGTCTAATACATTTCCGATATACTTCCTCAATCATTGTGTCGTTTAACTTTTTTCCATATCGGTCAAATTAAAGTATCTGAAGCTGAAAAAAAAAAAAAAAAACCCGCTTACCGTGCAGTTGTAGCCTTGCCGACACTTCTGCAGGACTCGGAATTATTTGGGTAAGAGCACTGATTTAAAATGGCCCCTTCGCCCCTTTAAACCAGTCCTCATAAGGATTGGTTTAAAGGGGCGAAGCAAGAATGCTTTTCATGTTCCCCGTTGTCTGTAGAGGACAGTGTAAAGATAAGGTGTTATTGAGCTATAAAGCTCTGATCATGGCAAGAGGGTAACAACAATGGCCGAGCCTCAGTTAGAACTTCATTGGCTACAGCATTGCCACCCATTTTAGTCGCCTCGTACGACATGCATGAGCTACATTGATGCTATTCTTATTCCTGCAACTACACGGGGAACAACCCAAATGAATATATATTTCATCAACTATTCTTTTCAATTTTTGTTTGCTTTCTTCGAATAGGTGTATTTACTTATTGCATCAAATTTTATTAAATTTATTATTTTTTAAAATTTTATTTCAAAATTAGATATTATATTAATGCGTATTTTTGTTGGATATTCTGATTTTTCGTTTTTAATTTATCTGCTTTCTGAGATATTCAGTTTTTAGATGAATAGTAGTTTCATTATTGTTTTTTTTTTTAAATTGATTTTATACTATGTGTCTAAGATACTTGAAGAACTCGAGTTTCACTAGATATTTTTGTTGTTTTAGTGTTCAATTTTCCGTTTGCTTTCTGAGAATAACTCTACTAACACATTTCTAAGAGTAATAATTAAAAAAATAAGCATATTAAAAGTTGTTTCTTTTTATCAATACTCACATATATATTACATACAAATATTTTTAGTAATCAAAGATCCGTATTAATTAAAACCTAATTCGAAAATTTCGAATCATTCAGCTCTTTACATGATTAGTCTAATATGACGTGACTTCTACTAGGAATCGCACTCATCCATCTTTAGAGATGAGCTTCTTAAACACTATACTGTCAGAGCAAGCTAATCCGACCAGACACCAGCATTTGCTTGTGCTAAAATTCCACGAAAAACAAGCCAATTAGAAAGCTTAGCTGGATGCAACTATTTCTAGGATACCGCAAATAAGATAAGAATTACATCATCATTGACTGCTGAACTGCTATTGGTTACAAAGGAATGACGTTTGTGACTTCATTCTATTGGATATTTGAATCATTTTTATACTGCGCTGACATAGTTGAATTCTTTCCCCCCCTTTTTTTTAAAATTACGTGTACATTTATTTCATCCTATGCATTCCAGTATAGAAAAAAAAAAAAAATTTCAAGTGCGCCCCCTACAGTAGGTATTTGAAATACGATGAATTTTGTTTATTAATGTAACTTTTTAACAATATATCATCCAGTAAGTGTTATTTATACAAAATAAAATATGAAATAATTTATATAATATATAATATATACTATATATACTATAATATATACAATATATAATATATTTATATAATATATTGTATTCAAAATACAAAGGTACCTTGGGGAGGGGAGTCATGCTGATAACAACTTTTTTTTTTTTTTTTGTTTCAAATGGCTAAAAAGTTTTGGGCATTTGAGAAAATAGTCTTCAATGACTGGGACATCCATACTGCAACCGGACTTGATAAATCAAGAGTTTATTTGCACGTAGGTATGTGAACACAGAAAAATACCATCCACACCGTCCTCAAAGAGTCTATAATTTTACTGGAAAGGCAGGCACTAACAATCAGCGATTTAATTGATTATTATCTACCACCAACATTGCTGGATTGGTCATGTCATTTGTATGCCAAATACGCGCATCCTCCAAAATATCGAAATAGATAAAGACAATGGCGATACATACTTTTAGTATTTTTAAATTATACCTAATGCTTCAGATTATAAATGATCCGGCGTTTTCCTTACTATTACAATGCAACTACTGCTGCTGTGCCATTCTTCGTGAGCTTCCATAGTTCACTGGTATCGACAAAGTCCTTTAGTTAGAAAGATCTAGGTTTGAGTCCTATCTAGAACATTATCAGGGCTTTTTGAATAGTGAGTTAGCCTGTTTCATATGGAGATGAAAGGGATTCTCCTCCAGGATATCTGGTTTTTCATCAGGCAATGTGATAAAAAAAAGAACATAAACTATTAATAGATATAATAGAGTATATCTCATAGTCTTAGTTGTTCGATATCAATTCCGAGATCCAACCTAACTGAAGTTTCTCAAAAGGTCTTCACTTATGACCAATATCTGTATTATTGCCTTCATTTACTTCAGTTTTTTTTGCGGGGGGAGGGGAGGAGTCAGGAGGATAGAAGATAAAATACATATTACTAAAGTGTGCTTACAGGTTTTATGTCTAGCCTTGTTAATTCTAGTTCGAATCTTATTGGTCTAACTATCATACACGTGTGCATTGTGAAATAGGCGTTCAATGAAGGATACCAAACTCAGATGGAACTTGAATGACAGAAGTAGCAATTTATCAAGATCTAAGATATCTTTACCAAGATATTTACTAAAATAGAACCAAAAGGCTTCAGTTTGGCAATGCAAAATTATATAAGTCAAGTGGATATTAGATCCAGCATTATTTCAAAGCCGAATGTAGAAACTATGATAAGTTGACCAGAGAGCTTACGGGAATACACTCACCGACGCTTTCGAGTTGCCTTAGTATGGATCACGCAGGCATATCGTACTAAGGCAACTCGTGAATACTGGGGAAATGTGTTCTCATAAGCACTCTGGTCAACTTATCTTACGAAATTTTCATGGTTTCTACATTCGACTTAGAAATCATGCTGGATCTAATATCCATTTAACTTATATAAACTTACTAAGATAGTTTCTGGTGTTCAAGTTCCATTAAAGACTTCTATGGCAAGGGTCAACATTTTTTTTTTTTTTTGGCACGTATGGGCATATTCTTATCCGGTTTTATGATGGGCGTCGAACACCTACTAGTTATGGGTTAGGAAGTGATAAGATGAAATACACAGTAGACATATTTGCTAATTTAATATCTAGAATTAAAGATATTTTTTAACATTATTTTAGTTTCTTAAATCTTTCTAAATCATATTAAGAATTATCAACGGTAATTTAAGGTGTTTATTTTTAAACAATAGGAATAAATAAACAAACAAAAAAAAGCAGGGGAAAGGGTCTTTGCTTTACATCCTATAGGTGGGAGTTCCATGTCCACAGTGACCTGAATGTGTGTGTGTGTGTGTGTGTGTGTGTGTGTGTGTGTGTGTGTGTGTGTGTGTGTGTGTGTGTGTGTGTGTGTGTGTGTGTGTGTGTGTGACTTCCATTGCTTAATCTGAGATTCCCTGTTATTTGGTATCTTGAAATGATTATGTTTAGTCTATAGAGAAGGAATTCTGAATACTTAACCCTTTAGTCACTCAGAGTACCAATTTTATAAGTTTATAGTCTTTCATAGGTGGGACTTTTATAACCCAAGTAGAAAGGTATGAGCTCACGTTGCATATTAACCGACTTTGATGCAAATAATTTTCCAATGTTTTCAGTTGAAAATATTAAAATATTTTGAAAATAAAAAAATCATTTGGCCAATAAATTGGCAGATTTAATGGCTATCAAAAGGATACATTTTAGTTCGTTAGAGAAACAAACTCAAGAATTACAAAATATAAGACTTATTGTTAAACTGACCATAGATTTTTAATTCGTACGTATGTTCGTACAATATTGCCTACCGGTTTCGCTAGTAACTGACTAGTTTTTTCAAGGCTTGCACAGTACAAAAAATTATAAATGCAAAAAAGGTTTAAGAATACAAAAAAACGTTAGTACCTGTTAGGTAGCTAAGGTAACACGTTCGCGTGACATTTCTACTCAGTATCATGAACACGCGTTACGTGCAAACGCGTAATATGATTATTCGCGTACTGTAGTTCTGTTGAACTGAGGGAATCGTTCAGTATGGCCCCTTGATTTCTGTTTAGGTTGCTGCCTGTACGTAGCACTACTGCTGCTTCTTTAAATAATCGATGTCTGTAATCTACTACTAGCATCTTACTGGGTAATCTTCGTATACGTAGGGCATAAAGCTGTTATTCCAGTCTATAGTGTGGTTCGAAGTTGAAAAGTGATGTGCTAACCCGGAGGCGATCGTTCTGTTGTGATTTACATCGCCAACATGTTCTTTCTGTCTTATTTCCAGGCTTCTCGAGGTTTGTCCGATGTAGGAAAGACCGCACGTGCATGGAATATTATACACACCTGGATATTTATGAAATGGAACACTGTCTTTAGGAGATCTTAGAACCTGTCTGATGCTAGTAGTAGCTTACAGACATCGATTATTTAAAGAAGCAGCAGTAGTGCTACGTACAGGCAGCAACCTAAACAGAAATTAATGGGCCATACTGAACGATACTTGGAAAAATCTAATTAATTCCCTCAGTTCAACAGAACTACAGTAAACGAATAATCATATTATGACATTTTTTTGTATTCTTAAACCTTTTTGGCATTTATAATTTTTTGTACTGTGCAAGCCTTGAAAAAGTCGCTAGTCAGTTACTAGCGAAACCGGTAGGCAATATTGTACGAACATACGTACGAATTAAAAATCTATGGTCAGTTTAACAATAAGTCTTATATTTTGTAACATTTTACGACCAAAAACATGTATAATTTAATTTAGACTCAAGAATTGTTAATCTCTGCAAAATCAACCATATGAACAAACTGTTACAGCTCAGTGGAATTTGCTAATGATTGAAGCAGATGTGGTGATTATTCTTCAGATTTTTTCCAAAATTTTAAGGAAACTGATTTGAATGCACTTCGATGCTAAAAAAAAAAGGTAACTTTCCAATGATTTTTATTTTTTAAGTAAGTTTTGAGGATAGCAAAGCAGGTACTTAAGTTTGTGGCATGCATATTTGTGTTATTGACAAAGAGGATGAAATTAAAATCATAAAGCAGCAAAATGTATACTTGGGACTTGGATCTGTTTTTCACTGAGAGCGAGATGACCTGCAATGGCATATTAGTTGAAAGATATGAACTCATATAAATATATATAAACAATATAAACTTTAAATTAAAATAAGGTTTTTAATGAAGAAATCACCAAGGAAAGAGAAAAAAAATTAACGATGCTTAGTGTTTAGAAGGAATTCTTCGAAGATAGGAGAAAGGCTCGCCAGGGTTTAGCATTAGGATCGTTTTTACTGTATTCATAAGACTTAAATTCAAATATTAAGAGTAAAAAATGTTTATCTATTCTAATGAGATGAATAGACAGACTGAATTGTAGAAAAAAGGAATTCAAAGACTTGGGTATTTTTGTTTATATGAAATTTAAATTGAGCAATCATGATTGTAAGACAACTGATCAATCTCAACAGACTGAATGTTTATTAGATTATGGCTAACAACTTGACTCATCGTGGGTTTTAAAGATTTGAAGACAAGTGCTTGAAGCGATTGTATCGTGATAATTATGAAAATCGGTTGCTTATTTGTAAACATGAATTTGGCTAATAGAAGCCGGAGAGTCGAATTAACAAGTTTATAAATTAATTCGTGAAATATATAGGATAGATAACGAGTGTTGTTATACTTCGCTGAACCAAACTCTGCTACACAGCCTAATAAAAACCTGAAACAAGTTAACAATTTTATGAAGTTTTCTCTTACTGAGTTAAAATATGTGGAATAGGCTTAAGTAATGTAGAAACAGTAGAACTTGAAGCAAGAATTAGATAAAAGATAGTCATCATTGGAGTCATCCACATAAACAGTATCATCGAATGCTGAACACGTTAGTATTTTTAAACATTTATGCATATAACAGTAAAAATTACTAAAAAATAAATAAAGAAGAGTGTTGAAGGAAAGAAAGAAGAAAGCTATTGAGTGTATACAAGCTCGCCTATCGTTGAGTCGGGGGGGGGGGGGCTTGTATTTTGTGCGACACCTTTTTTTTTTTTTTTTTTCGTTTTATTTGGCATTGAGATAGAACAAATTTGATAGTAGTTATATGTACTGTATAAATATGAATTTGTTATCCATTTAGTGTGGCTAATATCATGAATTCAGTTAATTCGTGGAGTATATACCGATACCATTCTAGATGGTATTAAAGTCTTTCTCGGAAGGATGATACTATTACCAATAATAACATTGAAATATAATTTCGACACTTACGGTAATTTGCAATGTAGTTCAATTTAAAACTTTATTTATATTTTATCTGTTCTAATTTATTATAAATTAATTTATAAACTTTATTCGTAATAATTATTCGATCCATTCAAGTATAAAAGTAAAGTTGACTGATTCGTCTCTGTTAGGCCAATTACACATATTTCAATCTTTATTCGAAAATGATTGTAAATTTTGATTAAAAGGTATGAAATTTATTATAAACTATAATATACTATATAAATAATTAGAAAAATCTTATAATTTTTGTTATTTTAAGAGTTATATTATAATCTATGGATACACAATTTATTTTTTTAGAAAGTAATGATATGAAATAATTACGTTTTTTTTTCAATTAACATGAAATGAAATATGATATGATATGATTTAATTAAGTATCATCTTCAGAGATATACCAGAAAGAATAAGTTTATGAATTAAGCCATAATACCAGATTTGGTCAAAAGTCTTTGCAATGTCGAGGAATACAGTACCAGTATGCTGTACCAGTTGGATCCTGTAATGATGTATTCGATTAAGACAGAATTTGTTAAGTGGTGCTGTGGTTACGATAAAAGTCAAACTATTCATGCTGTATGGTTTTTAGTTTATCAACTGATTCTTGAATTCTGAAGAGGATGATGTTTTCGGCAATTTTACCTAGAGTTGATAACAGACTGATGAGGCGATAATTCTGAGGTAAATGTGTCTTTGCCCTGCTTATGAAATGGGACTGTCAGCAATTTCCAAGAGGGGGGGGAAGTATTGCATTTCTGAGGATTGCGTTTATAATGTTGACTAGAAGCACTATGGCTTTTCGAGGTAATAATTTGATAACTTTGTTTGTAATGCCGTCAGGACCTGAAGCATTATAATTCTTGAGATACTTGATGTTAGTTATTTCTGCTAGTGAGGTAGGAGTAATCAGATTTGGATTCTTATCAGGCTGTTTTAGTGTGAGTCTGACTTGGCGATGAATCTTATATATTACTGATATTTAGACTTTCATACGTGGGACTGCACCGTTTTTCCAAATTAGTTGCTATGGCTTCTG
The DNA here is from genome assembly GCF_054136105.1 of Typopeltis vanoorti. Classification (NCBI taxonomy): domain Eukaryota; kingdom Metazoa; phylum Arthropoda; class Arachnida; order Uropygi; family Thelyphonidae; genus Typopeltis; species Typopeltis vanoorti. Next base: position 60,650,492 of record NC_143569.1, read on the forward strand.
CGTTTTCAGCATCAGTGTGTGCTAGACCCTGATTTGATTGAATAGAGGTGAGATTTTCTATTGCTTTGTTCATATCTTCTTTCGATTTTATATTACGTATAGCATCAATGTGTTCGGGGAGTACTTTGGATAATTTTTCCCAGGCTATGAAGGAGTGGCAGGGAGATAGTTGTTCTTGATTACCTAGTGTAAGCAAAATAGGATTGTGATCAGAGGATAACTCATTCAATGATTGAATGTTGTACTGGAATTTAATATTTTTTGGAATTGCAATATCTAGAAAATCAGAACTGCCAGTAGGACTGTGATGAGTTGGCTCAGTGGGCCCAGCCACTACTGCAAAGTTTGATCCTGTGTAATTAAACAGGATGCGACTGTTTTTGTTGAGTGATTTACTATTCCAAGATAAGTGCTTTGAGTTGAGATCCCCATAGATGATAATGGACTCCCTTATGCCAAGAATGGCGTCTAAATCAGCTGCCAACAAAGTACTTTTTGGTGGGTTATAGGCGGCATAAATTTTGAGTTTACCAGCTGAGTTGGTGTGCACTTCAATGCTTGTAATTTCTAGATTTTGTAGTTGATCGATTGGAAATTGTATTATACTTAATGTAGTTTTTGATAAAGATGGCGATGTTATCACCTCTGTAATCCAGTCTATCATTTCTGTGTAGTAGGTATCCTCTTAATTTTGGATTGTTTGCATGTCTTAGGTGGGTTTCATTTATCAAAATGATATCTGGATTGTGTCTGTGCGAATTCTTGTGGCTCTGCTATCTTGTTAATTAGTCCATTTACGTTCCAAGCGACTATTTAAAGTGAGTTTGGGAGAAGTTTATTCTCATCTTCATTTATTCATATTCAGTTCAAGATATTTTTTTAAAATATTTTTTATACAAGAGGACATTGGAACTTCTTTGGGAGATCAACCGAGTCCTTGACTCTTCATCCCTTCATCTAATTTTAGCTTGTGTATGAGGGGGATTATTGTGGGTAATCTACCCGCTCATTGCGAGCATTGTAAGTTGTATCAGCTTTCTCTTGCGATGGAGGATGTCGGTTTCTTATGTTTGAAGTGATCTGGATCTGAGGGTTTGTAGTCAGCTGTCGAATTAACTGATTTGGGTGGTTATCTGTGATTATGAAGAATTTCTCTGCCATGCCTATCATGTAGGTCTTGATATCTGGAAGATTGGCTTCTTAGTGTAACTGGAGGTTTCTGATGAATCAAGGGGCATTAAACGCCATTCTTAGGCACTTGTTCTGGATCGTCTGTAACCTGTTGATGTTTCTTTTAATTGTGTGTCCCCAGGTTGGTGAGGCGTAAGTTATCTGAGGTCTTATCACTGATTTTGTAGAGGAGAATTTTGTTGTTTATTTTAGGAAGCTGTTCCTGTTCAAAAGTGGATATAGCTGTGCTATGGTCTGACTTGCTTTACTGGAGACACTATTTATGTGTGTTTTGAAATTTAGGTGTTTATCAAGATGAACTCCTAGATATTTGGTAGAGTTGTGCCAAGGAATAATTTTTCCAAACATTTGTATGCTTGTGTTCGGTTCTGCTTTACGTCTGATGAAAAGTACAGCAGAGCTTTTTCCTGGGTTAATAGTGATATGCTAATATACAAGAAGATTAACGATTAACATTTCTGACATAAAGGGTGAAGCAAAATGCTTTTCATACTCCTCGCTATCTGATAGGGAGAGTGAGTGAAAAAAAAAAATTATAAGCCAATTGCTCGCCCTGAGCGTGCTTGAAGATTAGACAGCAGAATTGAAGTTTAAGATGGCTTTTGGTCTTTTATGTTTGAAGTAATCCGTTGCTTCGTAATTTGCAGCTAGTTGAACCAATTTGTTGGGGTGTACAGATGCTTTTTAAAGAACTTTGTTGCTATAGTCTGCAGGAAAGTGTAAATATAGCGGACATCTGTGTCCCGATGGAGTTACGCATTTCTTACGAACCATGGGGCGTTTAGGATCATTCGCAGGCATTTATTTTGCACGCGTTGTAACTTGAGAATATTAGTATCAGCGGTATAACACCAAGCCGCTAAGAAGCGTAAGTGGGTATAGGACGAACCATCAGTTTGTAGATAAGTAATTTAATTCTAGTGTTCAGTTTACTGTTCCTGTTGATTAGAGGATAGAGCTGAGCGATGGCTTTTGATGTCTTTACACAGAGAGCCTTGATATGGAAGTTGAAAGTCAGCTTTTTCTCCAGCAGTACACCAAGGTTTGCGACGCGATTTTTGTGTTAAATAGGAAAGATGTCCCCTTTAGGAAGCATCGGTCTTCTGGTGAATAGCATGGCTATGCTCTTCTGGGGATTCACTTGCAGTCTCCATTTGGCCAATCATTTTTCAATCAGTAGTAGGTTTTCTTGCAGTTTCTTGATGGAAAGATGCGGCTGTAGAGATCTGGCTAATATCGCTGTATTATCCGCGTAAAGAGCCATGATAGATGACAATAAATTGTGCGGGATATCACACATGTATATGGAAAACAGAATCGGTGCCAGTAAGGATCATTGTGGGACTCCAGCCAAGATACGTTTCTGTGCTGATATCGCACCGTTGATCTTGATTTGCATACGCCTGTCAAAAAGGTATGATTTAATTAGGTGAAGCATTTCCAATGGTATTCCAGTTGAGATCGGTTTATGCAGTAATCCAAAATGCCAAATTTTGTCAAATGCACTGGCTATGCAAGGAAAACATCCCCAGTGCATTGATGCCAATTGTATCCCATGGAGATGTATTCGACTCTATGTATCTGTTGATACATAGAGTCGTATGAAATTACTATGAAATTGACAAAACCCAAACTGATCTTTAGGAAGAATGTTTAACTTGTGTACGGAGGCTTGAAGTCTGGTAAGAATAACTTTCTCTGTAATTTTACGCAGATTTGAGATGAGGCTGATTGGCCTATAACTTTGAAGCGGGTGAGGGTCTTTTCCGGTCTTATGGATTGGGATTATATCTGCCATCTTCCAGCAGGAAGGGAAATGTTTGAAACGGAGGATGGAATTAATTATGTTGGTCAGATGTGCAATAGCTATACAAGGCAGTAGCTTTATCACCTTGTTGGTGATGCCGTCAGGCCCAGGAGCCTTTTTGTTTTTTTAATTTCTTGATTATATCATATATTTCTGCTGATGTGGGTGCCATTTGATTGGAGCAGTTACAGATGATTTAATGAACATCTGACATGTCGATGATCTTATAGATATGACTGAAGTCTAGATGTTCATATGAGGGTTTGCACTGCTTGTCTAAGTTTTTTTCGGCTTTATCTGCATCAGTGTGGATGAGGCCTAGATCTGTTTGGAGATGGGGAAGAGATTTATTTTTGTTTTTGATCTTTCTGATTAGATTCCAAATGGAGTGCTTGTCAGCAGAGATAGAAGTCAATCTTTCTTCACAAAGTTGATTTCTATGTGCTCTAAAGGCATCTTTCCTGCAGAATTGAGTCTATTCAGGATTCGTTTGTCTTATGGTGCGTGGGTATTGTGAAACCTTTTTCTAGCCTTATTTTTCTCCTTGATCAGGTTCATGGTATCTTCTGGCAAGTGGTTGGGCCTGGGGGTAGTTGTGGAAGTAGTGACTGCTGTAAAGACTGTGTTAATTTGTAGGGTCAGGTCTTTAATAGCTATTTCAATTTCTTATTTGGATTTCAAGCCGAACAGGACCAATATACATGTATTTCGGGAGTGCTTTGGTCAACCTTTCCATTGATATGAATGAGTGTGTGTTGTGGGGGAGACAGTTTTTTTTTGGTTTTCCAACTCTAGCAGTATTGGATTGTGATCAGATGAAAGATCATTAAACTGTACTGGAGTCTCACATTCTGCAGTATGACTATGTCCAAGACATCAGTCCTGCCATACGTATTATGATGGGTAGGTTCAGTGGGACCTGCCACAACCTCGTTGTTGGATCCTATATAATTAGCAAGTATGTGTCCGTGTTTATTGGTAGTTCGATTTCCAGGCGGGATGCTTGGCGTTTAAGTTGCCTGCAATGATATATCATACCATTGTATATTGCATATATACATACAATGATATATATATATATATATATACAAAAAGAGCCCATATAAGGACTGGCTTAAAGAGGCGAAGCAAGAATGCTTTTCATCTTCCCCGTTATCTGTAGAGGACAGTGTATGGATAAGGTGTTATTGAGCTATTAAAGCTCTGATCATGGAAGGAAGGTAACAGCAATAGCCGAGCCTCAGTTAGACCTTCATTGGCTACAGCATTGCCATCCATTACCCTCCAAGGGTAATGGATGGCAATGGCAACTTAAACGCCAAAGGACTTCTCAACTTCCATACAAGAAGAGGTAATCGGTGCCAATATTAGTTAAACAAGTATTAAATAAAAAGAAGGTGTAAAAATCAGAGTTAATTTTTTTATATAAAATCAAACTAAATAATAGCAGTTTATAAGAATGTTAGATATTTTATAGCTTTATCACTTATTTTTAATATAGGTTTAAATAATTTCTATAAATAATGCTATAGTGATTATTTATGCTTAGCACAGGAAATTTAGTAATCGAAAAAAAAAAAAAAGTCGAGTTTCTTGCTGGATAATACTTCAACAGATATTTCTTATAACTGAGTTTTAGTTGCTTTTCTCATTAAAATTAATAAAATGAAAAACAAAAACACAAATCCATCACTTAAATTTTATTATTATTAATTAGATGTGTTTTTACTACAACAAGACGACACAGATATTCAAGACTATTGCGTGTATTTAATAGCAACATGGTAGAGTAGATCTTAATTGAAATTTGTTTCCATGGTTTCAAAAAAAAAAAAAAAAAAAAGATAACCAATCAACATACAGAATTTGCCAATCGTTGCAACTAGACGAATATTCGGAACACCATCGAATTTCTCTGTTATGGGATTTGAGTGGGGGAAAAAAATCGGAATGACCATTTAGATTAATTTTATTGAAAGAATTATCGCATTTATGAAAATGAAATAAAAATTTTACGTTTTTTTTTTTCAGCAATCGTATGATTTACTCCCCCCCCCTTCCTTTTAAATCAACCTGCTATACGATATCAAAATTCATTTCACACTCGGATTTTTAAATAAATTATTGTAATTATTTCTTCTTGTCTTTGCGATCAATGCATTACTTATCCATTTGTATTATCTGCAAATAAATGCTCAAGTTTTGAACGTTTATTTTTCGAAATCGTACCATATTCATCCTTGTCTGTTCCGATATCATCCCTGTTATTATTACTGAGGGATCGCCACCCTGCCCTAAGGAATGAATCCACCTGCACCCATACGTATTGCAGATAGAAGCAGATTGTTTTGCTAATTGTGTGCTGTTCAGTTAGCGCTGTGATATTTTTCCTTGTTTATATATATATATATATATATTTTTTTTTTTTTTTTTCCCTTCTAACATTCATAGACGAACCTTATTTAAACCCAACACTATATAACAACAACCTTTATTTATCTGACAAAAGGCGAACTACTCAGTGAATTATATCACGTGACTTGACTTGTACTGATCAGTTACATCCTTCCCTCATTTTATCAGAAGTACCAGGATTGGCCGACCGTCATGGCCAACTGAAGATGTATTTTGTTTACATATAATTCTTGTAGATAAACATATTTCCGATCTGTTTACTATTGTAAAATACTTCTATTTATTTATTTAGAAATAGTCTGTAAAGCTAAATGGTTTAAGGATGCGAAAATTTTGTAACGTTGTGAATCTCTTCAGAATCTCAGTAGTTCTCAATCTGGGTTCGAATCCCGCATAAGACGCAAACAACCTTTATCAGTATTTCTCAGCTGAAGGCAAGTTAGTAGATCTTATAAGGAGGTGGGAACTTTGGTTTCTTATCCCGCAAATAGTCAGTCCGACCAGAAGAACATACGCAATTCACATACATAACAGACAGTCCAGATATGATTTATCCTATCTCAAAGTAGCAGTATCGGGTTTATAATAAGCCAAGACAGGCCATTGAGTCGGACACGAATTGGAAGATCAGACGAGACTAGACATCTCTTGCCACTTGTAAAATGTATTTATAAGAAAGGTGATTGTGGTCTGTGAAAACTTTCTTGGTATACGTTTCTTGTTGACATATGACTAAACTTTGTATATCTGACACATTTAATTTATCTTCTTCGAACTTCCTCATCAGTTTCCAGTTTCTTATGCAGTTTTTTATCTAGCAAAAGAAGTTAAGAATGCAGTGTAATATTTTAGGCATCCTACTTGTTTCACCTTGTATTTCTTTAAATCGGTGTTGGCAACACCGGCAGCTTCATTTGAAAAGTACATCTAAAATTCTCATGGGTGATTCCATGTTTATTGGTTTTTCACATTTTATTCTCATTCAAGCAAAACTCGATTCCTAAAAATCAAATTTCTCTGTAGTAATAGAGCCAAGGAGATCTCCAGTTCGTATATGAGGAAGGTCTCAATTTTTTTTTAATCGACTTCCACCGATAAAAGGTTGCGAACTTATAGTACATTAATACTTTGATTAAACTTATATATTTATATGGAGATAAAATGTTTAATTTTAATGATAATGATACAACTAGTTTCAGCCTTTACAGCCTTCTTCAGGTATCCACTAAAGGTAGAACACAGTAATAAAAAATTGAAGTTACAAAACACTGAGAATTACAGGCAAAAAATGCAACACATAATTGACACAAAAACGTTGTATTTTTCAAGTTGTTCAATCTAATGCGCTATTGTTTGTTGCTTGCAAGTTCTGGTGAATGCCAGTATTGAACAACTGCAGCATGGCTATCAGGGATGTTGTAACTCAAATTGTTGTTCAAATGTTTAGGATTAAGGAGGATTTCTATGGACTCCACTATTTTCCTTTCAAACTCATCACTACAGCAAAAAATGTTTTCGGATTTATCCCAGCAAACTTAGTGACTCTGTAGATCGTCATGAGGGTTATTAGAGAAAAGAACATGACTGGATAGCACAGATGCATGTGATCTTTTGAAGATGTCTCTCTTATGCTCCTCAATACGCAGTTCAACAGATTTGTTAGTCTGTCCAAAATAAGGAATATTACAGTCGCACCATAACTTGTAAACACCTGGATATTTCAGGTTTTTACAAGTTAACACCTGAAATATCCAGGTGTTTACAAGTTATGGAGCGAATAGGCTTCGGATGGCTTATAAGAGAACGGACTTTAGGGAATGTAGTGAAAAACGTCCTGATGTTGTACTTTTTAAGGACTTTAGCCAATTTATTGGAGACTGAACTAATGTAAGGTATTGAGATGCTACCTTTAAAATCAGTAGTTTCCGTAATACTCTGCCTAGGAGGATCCAGAAGAAATTTCTTAATTATTTTTTCAAAATATCCATTTTGTTTAAAGATAAGAGAAAGTTGCTCAATTTATTTTTGGAGTTCATCTGATTCATTTAAAAGAGATCGTGCTCTGTGTCCTACGGTAGAAATAGTTCCGAGCTTTAGTGGTGGAAAGTAATGGGATTGACAGTGCAGATATCTACTGGTATGAGTTGGTTTTCGGTATATAGAGATTTTAAATCTATCAGAGCATCGTGTAAGAAATACTTCCAGGAAAGGAAGGCAGTTATTTCGTTCTAGTTCGGCAGTGAATTTTATATTAGGATGCTGATTGTTAAGATGTTAAAGAAAATCCACGACAGATGTGTGTCCGTGACTCCATATAATGAAAATGTCGTCAACATAAGTGTCATTAGTTCAGTCTCCAACAGAATACCTCAAGTGTTTCTCCAATAAATCTTCATCGTTCATCAAAAACACCACAGATTTTGTTTCTCATATCAAAAATATTTCAATCAGTGAAAATGATATCATAGTTTTGACATTATCTCATTATTTACTAACGTCCCTACTGAGGAGGTGTTAACATTACTTAAGGACAAATTGTTTAAAAAAATATTTGCTTTATTGAAGCATTGTATTCAATCCGGCTACTTCAGACATAGGGACTCCATTTACAAACAAAACCAAGGCCTAGCAATGGGCAACCCTTTATCCCCAGTTCTAGCAAACATTTTCCTGGAAGATTTTGAAACAAAAGCCATATCGTCCTTCTCATTTAAGCCGAAACATTGGAGACGTTATGATGACGATATTTTCATTATATGGAGTCACGGACACACATCTCTCATGGATTTTCTTCAACATCTTAACAACCAGCATCCTAATATAAAATTCACTGCCGAACTAGAACGAAATAACTGCCTTCCTTTCCTGGATGTATTTCTTACACGATGCTCTGATAGATTTAAAATCTCTATATACCGAAACTCATACCAACAGATATCTGCACTGTCAATCTCATTACTTTCCACCACAAAAGCTCGGAACTATTTCTACCTTAGGACACAGAGTACGATCTCTTTTAAATGAACCAGATAAACTCCAAAAAGAAGTTGAGCAACTTTCTCTTATCTTTAAGCAAAATGGATATTCTGAAAAAACAATTAAGAAATTTCTTCTGGACCCTCCTAGGCAGTGTACTACGGAAACTGCTGATTTTAAAGGTAGCATCTCAATACCTTACATTAGTTCAGTCTCCAATAAATTGGCTAAAGTCCTTAAAAAGTACAACATCGGGACGTTTTTCACTACACTCCCTAAAGTCCGTTCTCTTATAAGCCATCCGAAGCCTATTCATCATAACCTGAAATATCCAGGTTTTACAAGTTATGGTGCGACTGTAATATTCCTTATTTTGGACAGACTAACAAATATGTTCAACTGCGTATTGAGGAACATAAGAGAAACATCTCCTATAAAAGATCACATGCATCTGTGCTATCCAGTCATGTTCTTTTCTCTGATAACCCTCATGACGATCTACAGAGTCACTCAGTTTGCTGGGATAAATCCGAAAACATTTTTCGCTGTAGTGATGAGTTTGAAAGGAAAATCGTGGAGTCCAGGGAAATCCTCCTTAATCCTGAACATTTGAACAGCAATTTGAGTTACAACATCCCTGATAGCCATGCTGCAGTTGTTCATTACTGGCGCTCACGAGAACCTACAAGCACGCATGCAACAAACAATAGCGCGTTAGATAGAACGACTTGAAAAATACAACGTTTTTGTATCAATTATGTATTGCATTTTTTGCCTGTAATTTTGCTTTTTGTAACTTCAATTTTTTGTTACTGTATTCTACCTTTAGTGGATACCTGTAAAAGGCTGAAACTAGCTGTATCATGATCATTAAAATTTAATATTTTATCTCGGTTAAAAGTCATTTAAAATTTATTCTTTAATATATATATATATATATATTCTTTAATATATATTTAATCAATTATTAAATATATATATAATTATTAAATATACATAATTAATCAATTATGAAGTATAATAATAATAATGATAATAATATATATATATATAAACAAAAAAACAAACAAACATGTAAACTTGTTGGTTGACTTTTTCTTGAATTTTTAACACTCCAATTTAAGAAATTTTTGAAAGTATTTAATTTGGATTAAAATCTTTTTCTTATATTATTTTATATAAGATATTATTGAAATTAATAAAATTAAGTTTTATTTTCCTTTAGATAGAATTTTATAATAATCGGTTTAGACCTTATGTTTTTTATATCACTCCAAATTTAAGGACATGTAATGAAGACTAAGTTTCAAGAAATTTAGTTTTACGAACTTGGCAAAATAAACAGAAGGAAACTCATTAAAGTTCTAGAAAATAGAGAGTTTGGCAAGTATTACCTATTAAATTGTATTAAGAATTACTATTGAGAAACACAAGCAAGCAGTAGTCAAATTGAAACATATAGAAACAGACTAAATAGCAACTAAAAAAAAGGATGCAAGAATGTCCATTGTCACCATATTTATTTAATTTGTCCTTAAAAGAAGTTATAGATGAAGTATTACTGATGTGCGACGACATAACTGTAAATAGAAGAAATATAACACACTTAAAGTATGCTGATGACATCACTACACAGCCAAGAAAATTTAGAAAATATTTTGACCGAACAGCACTTAATTAACAAATATGAAATGAAAATTAATTTCAGAAAAACAAAAGTAATGGTAATAAGAAGGGAAAAGGAAACAGTTCAATGAAAATAGGAAACAATAATATAGAACAGGTAAAAAAAAAAAAAAATTCAATTACCTACACTCAGTGATCACCGAAGATCTCGATAATTTCGAAACCATAGAATCAATAATGGATGGATAACATTGGGAAGACTAGAAACAGGGGCGGCTCGTGCATAGGCACTGTGGAACTGCAGCACTCCCAAATTTTCTCGATATATAAATATATTTATTAATTTATTTATATTTGTTTGTAATATTTAATTTTATCATCAACAATCCTATACGATTCTCTTATTTTGTATAAAAAAATAATAAAACTCCATCTTGTAGCACTTAGGAGGGCGAAGGACGCTAGCAGCACTGTGTTTGCCACAGTGTCATATTGCTACGCGCGCCAGCATATGCACGTCACTGTGAGATGCGAGCTATTAGCGTAGCGTAGTCCGTCCCGGAGTTTCACTGTTGTTTCACATTCAGTTTGCGCCAGTAGTAGAGTGTTCGTACTGCTTATCGTATTTACTCCGTCTCTTTAAATATTTGGACATTACAATTAAAGACATGACATTTGTTATAGTTTTTATTTTAGAACATTATTGGGGTTATGATAATGGATTTTATTTTTTAAGTAATTTTGAATTGTACCAAACTGTATAATTTTATCGATAATAAACAATATTTTTTCATGTTTAATTTTTTTTTAATTTTTATCATAATTTTGATATTTTATCCAAACACGTATGCACTGTACTTATAGTGTGTATGTATATTTCGAAAGTTGCAGCACCCCCACGATCCGCCACTGACTAGAAAATATGTGGAACAATAAAAGATTAAGCAAAGAACCCAAATTAAGGATGTATAAAAGAATGATAATTCTCAAAGTATTTTATGGCTTAGAATGTTGGATCCTAAGAAAAAAAGAAAACATCAATGCTTCTGAGATGAAATGCCTAAGAAAAATCAATAAAACAACTGAACAGAAAGAAACACAAATATGTTTGTTAATTCCATGAGTCAGGAGGATGGTGCTGGCATCGTTAGGGATTAACCTGAGAATATTAGAGAGATCATTTTCCTCAATTATCCCACCGAGAGAAAAGGAGTGGCATGAGTTTTATGAATTCTAGCAAATGTTCCGATACACACGTATCAAACACAAACTTGCATGCTCGGAAAATTACTTTATGGCATTATTAGCCTAGGTCAGATAAACTAACATATAATTCATTATTGTCTGAACTATCCCCTTCCAATTTTCCATCTAAATCAGTTTAATCTCCATTTTATCTTCATCTTGTGACTACCTTTCTTACTTAAGACACTTAAAGAAGGATGGAATGGCCTATGCATGCCTAATCCTAAGCGTCTTATATTATCTCTAAGCCGGAAAACTTTCTTTACGCGTGTTTCCCTCACCTCAGTTTATGGAATTTTTTTTTTAATCTATTAAAAAAAAAGCTTTTGACCAATCCTATTTAAGACTGGAATGACGGTCTTCATCCGCACATTGGTTACCTACACACGAGTTTGTGACGTGAAGTATTTCCACAGAAACTAATGTACGTTTGGCATTCTGGGCATCGGCTAATAAATTTTCCTGGTGCACGTTCGCCACAATAGGTGGCTCTCAAGCTATCTGTTGTCTGCTCTGTAATCAGGGAAAACCTCAAGGTCACTGGGCGAACGTGGCTGTCAACACGAAGCAACTTTACTGACCTTTGAATAGCGAGGACAGAGATTGCGAGAGATCACAAAAATATCATCTTGGCCTATTTCTGTCTATTTCCAGACTTCGTGGTCGGAGAGTGAGTGAATCCGAATACAAACCACAGGGTGGCATCTGAATGATTGAAATAGCTGTAGTGAGGTCACATCTGGTCAGAGTATTGAATTATCATGCTTCCCTAAGTATATTTTTCTATATGTAATTAAACGTGCATATATATATACAACAATAATTCTTAAACGTTTATTTAATTTAGCTGAATTCTAGATGCAGAAAAGAACAACGCAACCGATGCACTGGTTACCATGGTGATATGCACAATGACATGCGCTGAAGTGTGAAACGTACAAACTGGTTGTCATGGTGATATCACCAAAGCTACATGTACTTTGTGCAAGTAAGTTTAGCCACATTTATAAATTCATTAGTTGTCATTGTATTAAGGCATTTATTTCGAATATAAAACCGCGTAATGCAACAAACCATCGCATATTAAAACAAGACTTTCCCCTCCCCCCCCCCCTTTTTTTTTTTTTTTTTTTTAATAGGAACCTCTACTTTTATTGTAGGGATCACAAAAATCAACAAATGACAGGCCTCCTGCATTAACCGAAGTTGTGTTACGTGTCATTGCACAGTTCTACACGCTACGATGACGACAGCACGCTAGCACCGCGAAAAAGTTTGGCGGGAAAAAGTCACGTGAGAAATGGCCTCGAGGAATATAAGAAGCAAAAAAAAAAAAAAAAACGAAGAAAAAAAAGAAAAGAGAAGATGCGTTGCATACGGGTAGACTGACTTATTGCACAAGGCTCCGCGAGCTATCTAGTGAAACCTTATTGGTTCATGAAGGTCTACTTGTTATTTCGGTCTGTTTTATAGCGTATCATCGGTGCACAAGTGCGCGCGCGCGCTGCTCACAAGTCAGACAGTTGTAAATTAGCCAAGTTTCGGTAAAAGAACATCAGGCATATTCGGGGAAGTGCTACGGGGAGGGAAAAAAAAAATTGCAAACAGGTTCCCGCCGTACGCTATGGCTCCGAAGGAAGACAAATTGTGGCTCCAATAATGCCGTAAGATTTATTCATGGAATGCTCGCCATCGTAACTGCAAGCGATAAATTTTTCTACTAATCATCCGATTGACTAGTGCGACAAACAGTTGATGTCCCCCCCCCCTCACACACACACACAATGATCACTTATTGCAATTCTTACTGCAAGAAGAATTCAGTTATGCCTCAAGAGGAAATAATTAATTAATAAACTGTTGATTTTATTTAGTAATTATTTCATCTTAAGGCATAACTGAATTCTTATTTATAGACTAAACAACAATGCCTCGTTTCAATTGATAAAATATTGTATCCTTCGTCTACACAGAAGGTTTTAACTCAAAATGGTACTGAACACAGGGACTTAGGACTATTTCATGTAAATATAGTTTTGCAAACATGGAATGAATTTCGAATACTGTAGTAATGGCTGAATATTTTATCCTTAGCCTGCCCTACTTATAAGGCCGACTAACTCACCTTTAATCGAAATGACCTTGTAAAGGTGTTCTTTTAGTCTGAGATAGGATTTCAAATACAATAATTATTATACTAAATACGACTTCTGGGACTATTTTATTTTATGGTCTATCCAGTGTAAACCTACAATAATGTTTTCGTTGTAGAATTTTTTTTTTAATTAAAAAAAATAAATAAATAAAACAATGAAGTATAGAGAACAATGCAGACAGTTAAACAAGTCGACATCGTAGAGATAATGCACATTTAAACAGATGTCAGTAAGTAATCCGTCTAGATATGACTAACATGTCTAATGGCTTTTTTATCTAAAGTGAGTTCATTGGTTTTTCAAAAACAGAAAACGGCTGATAATATTTATAATCAATCCCACACATCAACAGGCTGTTGACATAAGGATGAACTGCTCCATCAGCACTAAGATTAGTTCAGAAGCAATGGATATTTTTTCTTCCAAATGGGTATAAATGTTACAAAACCAGATATTGTGTTATCTATTAAAATTACACCAACATTAGTTAAACATTAAGACTTCATTTTGGCATTTATAAATTAAGAAATAGAGGATATTATAAATTTGTCCTCGGAATCGGAGTGGCTTGTAGTACTTAAAAGATACGGGCACTGCCCAGGAGCCCGTATGTTGCCCATGTTATTAGTGCATTGATTAGGTTTCACTGACCTGTCAGCTGTTTCGAGCGGTTGGTGCTCATTCGATACCAGACAGGAACCTTAAGAGAGTCAAAACCCTCTCTTTAATAGCATAGCAATCATATGTGAGAGAGAGAGAGAGAGAGAGGGAGAGAGAGAGAGTTGTATTTTTGCTCTCTTAAGGTCTATCTTGAGGTGAAAGATTACGATTAACAGTGTCATGTTATCTGATGAACAAAATCAAGGATATTAAGGAAGTTTTAGGCGGGAGGGGGGGGCAATTAAAGTTATGACGCCAGTGGTATTATATCTGTTATCTTTCTTGCGGGTGAAAATCATAACAAGGAAATCCTTGTGACATCCGTCGAGAGCGACTAAGTCACCTTCAGTTGAAAAGTCTAATAAAAGTTCGTGTTCTAAACGGGATTCGAATCCAAGTCTTTCCGACCGAAGGGCATCGTCGAAAACGGCTGAGCTAAACGAAGTTCTTATTCAGTTATTGTGCTCAATCTTATTTTTTTTTGAAATTTTCGGAATAATTCTATCCAAGTTGAGTTTGGATGTTATATATTATATTGTTACAGACGGAAGCAGTTACGACAGAATATTGTGTTTGTCAAGTACTAGTTTGTCTTGTGATTTCTGCTTGGCTGAAAAAAAAAAAAAAAAAAAAAAACATGTAAAACTGGCTTGTATCAATCCTCCTAGAATCAATATCAATCCTTCCTGGTTCAATCGGTATTGACGATGTCTATTTGGTTGAAAAGACTTCGGTTTGAATTTCGTCTAGGATGCATTAACCATGAGTTAACCCGTCTCATGCGGTGAGGTAGAAGGTTTCTTCCTTGAAATCCGGGTTTAGATTTAAAAAAAAAACAGGCAAACCGGCCAGAAGAACACACGCAGTTTACAGACATAATACACTGGTCTCATAGTCTTAATTGCTTCGCCCGTAACACAGACAAACCTTCCCAGAAGGGATTTGAAAAACCTATGTCTTTCGAAGTGAAGAGCAAATATCGCTATTCAGATAACTTATATGTTATTTAATCGTGTAATGCAATCATTCTGTTAAGAATTGCAATGTGGATAATTTGGAATTATGGGCGAAACTGATATAACACAATGAAGCTAATGTATTATGCTAACTGTGTGTGTTCTTATGGTTTGCTTGTACTGGGTTTCCGGGATACTGTTTGCGGGGTGAAATATGCAAGTTTCCAGGAGGAATTTTTCTTCTTTCGATGAGACTCAGTTTTAGTTGTAAAGCCCTTATAGAAGTTCTTGGGATCCAAGGCTGGATTCTAACCGAAGTTTTTTTCATTCAAGAGGTATCGTGTTGATAGCGACTGACCTTGCGATCCGCATTGTAATGTTCTCTAAGAGCTTATATCTGTCCTCTATTTTGTTTTACGATTACGCGTAAATTCACACCGTACCATGCAGGCTTTCAAAACTATATCCAACGGCATAGAATCGTTAATCCTTATTATCGTCTATGTCTCTCAAATGTGCATATTATTCTAATTGGTTTGTCTGTTTTGAGGAATGAAAAATCAGTTTCCCTAAAAAAATACCCCTCCGCACGAGACCGGTTAACCCATCTCCAGATGAAAAGCTCTGTTAAAGGTCCTTTGATCCTAGACTGAATTCCGATCAAAGGCCATCGTCAAAATTGACTGAGCTGCGGTGGCTCACAGTCATATAAAGTTTTTTTTTTTTAAATAATATTTTGAATGTTTCCAAGTATAAGCTAATGTGGGACAATAAGCTATTAAAGCTTTGCATGCAGTATCTTGTGGGATCGCTGTCATCTGTTAAAATTCGTATTCGAATATAAGAGATTCAAATATTGCGAGCCCAAAGCTTTTAGATTAAAACATAAATAAAATGCTCTGATAATTTGAATATCTGTTCCAAGTTTTTTATAACTATTTTCAATGTACTCTTCTCTCGACCTACGGGATTCTTAACAGATTTTCCCGAGTCATTTATAAATCTGTGATTATCATGCAATAAATGGCTCATCAATCAACAACGTATATTCTGTCACTCTTACAATTCACAGATGGTAAGAGAACAACTTTTATGTTTTTTTTTTTTTTTTTTTTTTTTTTTTTTTTTTTTTTGAGAAATGCATTAAATGCAATACTAGACCATCCAGTAAGGGGAGGGGTTACAGTATTGAATTTGGATTTGGTTAGACAAGCTAATTTTTATTGAACTAAAGTTCAATAAAAAAAAGTTCGACTATTTTTTTTTTATCTTGTCTTCGCGAATGTTAGCAGGAAGAACAAGAAATGAAAGAAGAACAAAAACTACCAGAATAAAAGAAATGAGTTGACCAACTTTGTGACTACGATAATCTTTACATCATCACCAAGTAAATGTTCATTCGTTTTACAAAAGAATTGGCAACAATGGTAAAGTGATCCCCGTTTAAGGCCTTGTGGGGCGCCACTTAATGATCCAAATGCTGCGAAACTTTGCAGAAATACATTGTGCGTCATGAGGAAGCGAAATCTGGGAAAACAAAAATTCACCACCAGGGGCGTTGTAAACACCAAATAGGTGGAATTTATGACGCAACTCGGCAGGTGTCAGGCGGGTTTAAAAAGATGGACATGGAATTTTCCACTTCATTAATGGTTATAATACCGTCCACAGTGATGGCGCTAACCTTTTCCCAACGTTGCTCGTGAAGTTCCATACCTAAATGATTGTAATGTTGTTGCTGAACTCCGCGAATGTCGCATGAAATGTGGACGAGGTCCACTATCTCCATGTGCTCTGTGACGAATGATTAGTCGTTTTGAAGAGGTCACAAACCAATCAGTTCACAACAAGTGAACTAAATTGCTATTACAGTTGTGGAGCAGGCCATGAATAACATTATTGGTTCCTGCAGTGAGTGTGTTGTATCGAGATACATGGATTTGCCTTACAGAACTGTCTGTAAAACTTTGCGGAAGATTTTGCATTTCTACCCATTGAAGATAATCCTGACACAGGAGTTGGGCCCGCAGGACTTTGAAAGTCGACTGACATTCGCTTTGACATTATTTGCTCGAGTGGAGTTGGACGCTGAGTGGTTGTGGATGATTTTGTGGAGAGATGAGGCTTTCGCAGTTGCGGGATATGGACTATGTAAAACCCGCATGCAATCCAACAAATTCCTTTGCATTCACCCAAAGTTAGTGCTTGGTGAGAGTTTACAGCTACGTTTATCATTGGACCATTCTTCTTTGAGGACATTCGCCAGTTGGGCCTCTGCGACCTGCTCGGTTACTGCTGACAGGTATCGCGATATGATAAACAATTTTATTGTACCACAGCAGCGCCTGTGCATGGATTCAGTCATTTTCATGCAGGATGGGAGTCCCTTCGCACATCGGTCGATTCATACATGCAGTTCTTCGAGAACATTTCAAGAAAGCCAGAATGATCAGCCGTGCGTTTCCTATTGCACGGCAGCCTCTTTCATCTGACCTGACTCCCTGTGACTTCTGGCACTGGAGATTTCTCAAACACAGGGTTTATCGGCATCATCCTGATACCTTCTCAGCGCTGAAAGACAGCAAAAAGCAGCATCAGCCCTGACGAACTACGTTCTGCCACTGAACACGCTGTACAAAGGATGCAGTGTGTGTATATATATATATATATATATATATATACACGTTTTCTGGCGAATTTGCCTATTTTACCGAACGAAAAACTCGAGGTTCTGAGAGGAAAAATTCTACACCTCCGTACAAGACTGGCTGACCCACCTCCCTTTCAGAAGCTATTATTTCTTCGGGTGCTAGGCGTGATTCGAACATAGGGGTCCATATATAGTATGGTAAAAGATGACGTTAGTAATTTTGGAAGATTCGGCTGTTTCCAAAAATTATTGGTATTATTTCCTACTCTTGTGAAGAACTAATAATAAGACTGATCATGGAATGCACTATTATGGCAATTTCATCTTAAGATGTAGGCTATGGAATTAAATAACAGATAAAGGTATGCTTGAAAAAGCTGTTGGAGTACTTCTAAACAAAAGAAAGATTTGAAAGATCATAACTCTTTTACTGCCTGAAAGAAAAGTTATTTTTAGTGGTACAAGAGTTACAGTTTTGTTAACTATTAATATTAGTAAATTATTAATAAACTATTAATATTGTAGTACACTAAGGCTATGAGAACAGCGTATTGTGTGTATTCTTTGACAGGCTTATCTCTTCTTTGCGTGTGTTCGTTGGCTAGTTTGTCTATTTCCGCGATGAAAATTGGAATTTGTACTAGAAAAAAAAAAAAATCGTCCATCTCCATGTGAAACTGAGTAATCTTGGTGCGTTGAAAAAATGAAGATGATTCCGAGAACTTGCCAACATTCTCCTTTCCATAGAAAAAATATGCGTTTTCCGATGACAAATGTTGGGAAGCTCTCGGAATGTGCTACGGAGATGTTATGAATAGGACCTTTAGGTTCTCTGAAAGCGTTATTTAATTCAATGCTTGTGATCATTCCTCAAATGTCCCTCAGACTTATACAAACGCATTGGCGTAGGCCTGCTGTTCTGTTTCCAGGTTTCCAGAAGGTTGATTTTGAAAGACATAGAATGCTTTCTTGTTTAATTTATTAATGGCTGACACATTTGTTATTTGTTATTAATTATATATATATATATTTTAGTATTTTTACATGTCTGGAAACCATGCTCTAGAGTCTAAACATGGAGCTTTTTCAATCCACTTTTTTTTTTTTTTTTGTTGTTGTTGGTATTATTAGACCTTCCCTTCCTTTGATGGAATGTTGGATGTAGCTATAGCTGGATTACAGATATTTAATAGTTTCCAAAGGTCTTCCTCATGTTTAATAACCTCTCCATTATACCATCCAATCCAGGTGTTTCTCATTCTTTAGGGATTGTGATGTAGTTTCAAATTCTCGCATTTTAAATTGTCACACATAATAGGGTTCTTTTTTAAATATCAATTCGGTCAAAGGACCTGTATTAAAGTTCACTGAAGAATTATTTAGCAGTTTTCCGAATCTTCCACTAACAGTTCATTTATGTCTTCGAGTATTTTGCCGTTTTTACCTTCTGTTCTTAATATTTTGGGTTTCCTTTCTTTGGTGCATAAGGATTAGCTACCTGATACATTCCTCTGGTTCTGTGCGTAGTTTGATCTAATTTCTGACGGATAGTCTGGATGTAGTTTTCCCTGTTGAAAGGCCGTAGATATTTGATCATTTAGTTCGCTTAGCTGAGTATGTCGATAGTGTGTCATCTGATTTCTGTTTTACGTGTTGACGATTCTTTATCAATTCTTAAGTTTGTGTTACCCATTTTCTTTGAGAAGAGGAAGTCTTGGTGAGCAAAGTTTTTGCTGCCATCTCATGGACAGGATATGCAACAGGCGTGAAACTCTGTGATGGTTCTTCAGGCATTGGGCCTTCGGTAGTTTATTTCGTAATATTCTGATAAGCAGAATGAGCAAAATGGAATTATATAAATATATAAAATACAGAAAAAAAATAAAATATATACATAATATAAGAAGTTATCTATCTAAAGTGTCTTAAACTATGCATTTCACTCCCTTAAATATAAATAATATAAAAAGAAAAGATGTTTGCCATGTAGATAAACCACTGCAGGAGATCGAAAAAGTAATACTTTCGTTTTATAGGAATATCAAACATTTAGAGTTTTTTCCCCTATGAATCACTGTTGTTCTCTCACTAAAGAAGATAACAACACTTCTACCGGATATATAAAGTTTAGAAATGCATAGTTTTATCTCCATGAAAATCTATTCATTTTGTGACTCAATAGTGTCTTCTCGCAGTTTAGAACGATTTCTATGTGGACTATTAATGATCTTTATGGGGAGCCAACGTACTATAGTTAAGAATACCACAAATTGAAAACCGAATACTACAAGTACTCAGTATACCACAAGCAAAGAGTTCATAAATGATAGAATTACTCCTAATAAAATATAATTATCCAAAAAACATCAAGAGAAACAAATGATTATAATTTTTCCAAATGTTTCATCTGTGGTAGAGGATTTTCTTCAGCATCAAAGATAAGTGAGCATCTATAAAAGCAAAAGATAAGTTGCTAGGCAGAACAGCTGATAGTTGCGCCATCTTTTGTAATAAGTAGTACTGTGAATAGACTCCACTTACTAAATATGGTATAGGATTATCAATTCGAGTATAATTCCAAGTAATCGAAGATAGTTCTGATAATATTTCATTATTATATCAAGATAAAGTCTTAAAATTATATATAATTTTAAATATAATGTTTTTTTTTTTCAATTAAGTTTATTTTTTTATATAATTAATTTAAATACCAGTTATAATCTCACATAAATTTGCTACTTTGGAAAATTACATGAAGTAAACATCAGGAGGATGAATGAATCAATCGACCGTGAGATGCGGTGATTGATTCATTCAATCCAATACCCTTGGAGGGTAATGGATAGCAATGTTGTAGCTAATGAAGCTCTAACTGAGGCTCGGCTATTGCTGTTACTCTCCTGCCATGATCAGAGCTTTAATAATAGCTCAATAACCTTATCCCTACATTGTCCGCTACAGATACAGATAACGGGGAATATGAAAAGCATTCTTGCTTCGCCCCTTTAAGCCAGTCCTTATAAACATCAGGAAGAATATGGTTTGAGAATCGATCGACCGTGAGATGTAGTGATGATTCATTCAATCCACTACCCTTGGAGGGTAATGGATGGCAATGTTGTAGCCAATGAAGTTCTAACTGAGGCTCGGCTATTGCTTTTACCCTATCTGCCATGATCAGAGCCTTAATAACTCAATAACATCTTATCGCTACACTGTCCTCTACAGATAACGGGGAATATGAAAAGCATTCTTGCTTCGCCCCTTTAAGCCAGTCCTTATAAGGAATAAACATCAGGAAACAGGCGAGAGAAGTGTCCTTTTTAGGACTTCCAAGGTAACGAATGGCAATGCTGCAGCCAATGAAGTTTTAACTGAGGCTCGGTTATTGCCGTTACCCAGCCATGACTAGAGCTTTTAGCTCATTAACACCCCATCCACACCGATTTTCTTCATTCAGATGACAGGATAAAGGACTCAGTCCATCTCCCACTTCTTTTAAGAACTCCCGTAGACACCTAAGAGTGTCTACGGAATTTGCTAATGGACCCTCAAAAGTCCACAGGATTAACTTTAACCTGCTCGGGACACCTGAGCAATCTCTACTCTTTCTCCATCTGTGTCTTAACACATTTCTAAATTATTGTCATGGCAAAACTTCTGAATGAGGCCAAATTCAAGGAAGAGTACATGGAATTCCTCAGACTAGGAAAGCTGCTGAGTGATAATTGGCCAGGAAAAGTCAAGGTATTTGACACATTCCCCCCCTCCCCCACAGCAGTCACAGAGGACAATATGGATGACATAAGTGAAGAGCCCATAACTCTGACGCAATCAGATTTTGCACACTCCCTAAGTATGGAAGATGCTACATACCAAGACAGCAATTATCATACCTTGGAAACACATACAGAGTTCCAAATGGTCAAAAAGAAGAGGAAAATCTCCAACAATGTGGAAGAATCCAAAACAACACGGATAGAAGCACTCAATGCTCCTAAAGAAAAGATACCACTAGTCATATTAAGGGATAAGGAAAAATGGATCCCTGTCTCATCAGTCCTCAGAGAACAAAACATCTCATTCTCATGGGCCAAAAACTCAGATGAGGGAGTTAAAATATAACCCACTACTGTCATGGATTACAGACAGATGGCCAGATTTATGGACAATGCTAACGTCCCATATCACACCTTCACTTTACCCAGCGAAAAGAACCTGAATGTAATTCTACGTGGGACAGCTGAAGGTATCACTCCTGAAGATGTGAGCACTGATCTCTCCAGAAAGGGCCTGTCCACAGCAAAAGACCAATGCCTTTGGTGCTGGTGGAAATAAGCAACACGCAAAAGCAGATCTATGAACTGACAGTAGTATGCGGACTCAAGATTTTAACTGAGCCTCTTAGGAAAAGAGCATCTGTAGGTCAGTGTCATAGATGCCAAAGGTTTGGACATGCCCAAAAATTATGTAAGGCAGCCTTCAGGTGCTTGAAGTACGGCGAGGGACGCCAGACTATCACATGCACCAAGCCACGTACAACTCCAGCATGCTGTGCAAACTGCAGCATGCTGTGCAAACTCACCCCGCCGACAACAACAAGGGATGCCTTTCCAATCCAAAAAATCGAGGATCAACAAAAGTCAATCTTGCTCCTCCACATAACAACGTTTTAAGCAACCAAACAGATCGTCCTCCAGTCCGAAACACCTCGCCTTCAACCTCACAGGAAGGAACAACCATGACCAAAACATATGCTGAGGCTGCAAGAACTAAGCCTCCTACATCTCTGGAGCTAAAAAGATCCAACATAACATCCGTTTTAACAGCCTCACTTGCCACCATGTTGCAGGAATTCACCAAGAAATCCCCCTCACCATCTTCCAGAAAGACATTCCTGTAAGGCACTCAAAACATTATAACAGCCACCTGTCATGAGTAATAAATTCAAACCAAAAGCTCTGAAGACAATCGCATGGAATGCAAATGGATTGATGAACAAGGTTTTGGAAATTCAAGAATTTGCAACTCGTCTCAGTGCTGATATCATCTTGATTGGTGAAACACACCTAAGACCAGCTTATAACCCTAAAAATCTGTGGATACACTATGTACAGAAACGACAGAATTGGCACAAGAGGTGGAGGCACTGCCATATATATTAAGAGTTATTTGAATCATAATAGAATAGACAAGCCCCAAATAGTAAACCTGGAGGTGACCGGTGTGGAGGTACATACCTGCAATGCTGGGAGTCTCAAGATCTATGCTGCTTATAACCCTCCGAGTATTCCTCTGCTGACAACAGATCTGGACTCCATACTTGGTCCAAATGACTCCATAATAATAGCAGGAGATCTCAACTCAAAACACACAGCTTGGTACAGCTCATCAACTAACACCAAAGGTCACACACTTTTCAACTTTGCAATGCTGAACTCTGTTGTTGTGGTCGGCCCTACCGAGCCCACCCACTTCAGCCCTTCAGGTAGCTCGGATGTACTAGACATTGTCATCTTTAAACATTTAAGATACCAATTCAAATTGGAATCAGTCAACGAATTATCTTCTGACCACAGTCCCATAGTGCTTAATCTAGGTTCATCAGATCAATTCTCTGCTCTGCACTCATCCATACCATGGGACAAGTTAGCCAAGGTTCTTCCTGATCATATTGGTCCGGTGCCCAATCTCAGTAAAAAGGAAGAGATTGACACAGCAGTAAATAACTTAACCATACAAATTCAGAAAGCAATAGAATCAATCAGACAATCCACTGTCTTCCACCCAACCAACCGTATCCTTGAAGAAATCATGGAGCTAATGAGAGCAAAAAATAGATCTAGAAAGAGATACCACAATACCAGAGCCCACAAGATACATTCTGTATGGAAATTCTTAAGAGCAATCCGCACCAAAAAGTAACTCATGCTCCTATACAAATCAAGAAAGGAACAGTTCGCAAAGATGAAGAGAAAGCTGAAGCACTAGTAGATAACCTAGAATCCCAGTGCAATCCATCTTATACCAATCTAAATATCAACCTTATGTACAAGATTCATCGTCATGTTAGGACAACCTTAAGACAGAACACTGTTATCTCCGAACATATCACTCCTACAAATCCGGTAGAAATGATAAATATCATTTCCCATCAAAACAGTAAAAAAAGCTCCAGGACCGTATGGCCTAACTAACAGAATAGTAAAACTACTTCCAAGAAAGGCCATAGTCCATCTCGTCAACATTACAAATGCCATCTTTAGATTCCAGCATTTCCCTACTACATGGAAAACAGCCACCATCATGCCATGGAAGAAGCCAGGAAAAAATCCTCCCCTTCCCGAAAGCTACAGACCCATAAGCCTATTGTCCAGCCTCGGAAAGGTGACAGAGAAAGTGATTCTCTCAAGATCAAGCAGAAACAGATAAGTTAGGAATTTTGCCTAATGAGCAGTTCGGCTTCCATAGGGCCCATAGTACAGCTCAACAAGTGCACGGACTGGTAGGTTTTATATGGAAACTCAATACAGCTGCCATCTTCATCGACGCAGAGAAGGCGTTTGACAAAGTATGGCATGAAAGCCTTCTCTACAAACTGATAAAATTTAACTTGCCAGTCAAGTTAATAAAAATAATACATTCTCCTGAAAGACAGATATATGCAGGTCAGGGTCGGCGAAACGGTTTCAACTAGACGCAGGATCTCGGCAGGGATCTCTCCTGTTCTCAATCTATGTAGCGGACATCCCTCTGAACCCAAGAACAACATTCACTGCATTACTGATGGCAAGATCATTGACCCCAAAACTGGCAACTCCAAACCAGCATACACATTTTAGAAAAGTGGATGGCAGACTGGAGGATCCAAGTTAACCCCCAGAAAAGCTCAGCTATATTGTTTACTAGAAAGAAAATGCAGACCATGGAGGATATTTATTTATTGGGAGTAAAGATTCCATGGCAGACTGAAGTTAAATATCTTGGAGTGATTCTTGATAGTAAACTCCTATTCAGCAAACATATTAGTTACATTTCCTCAAAGACATCCAAAGTCTTAGCACAGCTCTACCCTACGATCAACAGACAAAGTAAACTGGACATGCAAACGAAATTAACAATTTACAAGATGGTAATTCGACCGGTCATCACTTACGCATTTCCAGCGTGGAGCCACACCGCGAATTCAAACATTCTAAAACTTCAGAGATTACAGAATAAGTGCCTGAGGATGATTCTGGATGCCCCTTGGTTTATAAGAAACACAGATCCATAGAGAAGTTAATATCCTTTATATCTCTTCCCTTCTCCTAAATCTAACTGAGAAGTTCTTTACCAAGACAAGTAACGATCCAAACCCGTTAATCAAGGAAGCCTCGGAATATAATGAAGCAGAAAGTCACAAATATAAAAGACCAAAGTCTATCTTCAGTTCAGCTGAACACAGCTAACTTCACTGCCCTCAATGGGCGAGCTTATAGCTCACAAACACTCCATTCAAAGTTCTTCCATTACAAGACAAAGGGGAATATGAAAAGCAATTTTGCTTCACCCATCTAGCCAGAAATGTTAATGTTAAATGTTATATTTTGAAGTCCGTACGACTTTAATTTGAAACAAAATTTTTAAGAATCTAAAATTTAATTCCGTAAATTCTCGATCAAAGTCAAGATGAGAGGCATACGATGCTTTTTTGACCTACCACACCCTCCGTTTGAGAAGTCGGGGTGATGTGGTGCTCGCGCACGAAGGTGGAGCAGCGTTAGGTGTAACAAGATTCCAAGAACAGATGTCTCTGTTCGCAACAAAGAAAAATGATGTGCAAATAGTGAGAAGCGTTATCAGAGGGAGGGAGGGAGGAGGAGCTCGTGCAGGCGCAAACGTCTATTCTTAGGCTTTTCACTTTATCATGAGCTTACGGTAACGGCGAGTAGCAGAACAGCTAGAATAGATTTTTCTTTCTTTTACCCTCTTTTAGACAGCATTTAGATCTTTTAATTTTACGGCTGGAATTTATGCATAAAAATTATTATAATATTTAATTTTTTTTAAAAAATGTATTTCTTCTGCGCATGTCTGCTGGGTAGCATGTGAGCCTGAAAACAACTGCATTACGTTGCTAAGGTGACGAGAAAAATACGAACCAACATTGTGAGCTTTACGTGTCTATTGCAGGTTCCTCATAGAGTTTATATCGCATACACCTTAATATTTAAATTATTTTCAAAGAATTTATTTGGGTACACACAAAAATTCATAAAACAATTAATAAAATAAATAAATAAAATAAAAAAATAAAGAAATGAAAATAAATAAAACAAACAAATAAAATAATACAAACAAATAATAAATATATAATAAATAAAAATAAATAAATAATAAATAAAAATAAATAAATAATAAAACAAATAAATAAATAATAAATGATAAAATAAATAATTAATAAATAATAAAATAAATAATAAATAAAATGAATAAAGAATAAATAAAAATATAAACAATTATCCATATGATGTATTTACCTGTGCAATTTTTTTTCTTCAGTTAAAGTAACATAAAATTATTACGCACAATTAATTTTGCAGTACATCGGAAAATTGTTAAAGTATTCTTATATTAATTTCTACGGGGAAATGCTCTTTTCTCGAATTATTTAATGCACATTTGTTATCCAAGTGTATATTTCACATACAAATAGAATTAGATAAGTATTAACATATGACATTTAATATTATATAGAAATTTTTTTATTAGTAGATGGGAATTTGATTCATAAATGTTCGGGTAAGTTAAAGAACTCAATGGACTTGAAATGGAAGCCTTAACCCAGTAAATGTCCTTATCCTTATAAGGACTGGCTTAAAGGGGCGAAGCAGAATGCTTTTCATCTTCCCCATTATCTGTAGAGGACAGTGTAGGGATAAGGTGTTATTGAGCTATTAAATTAAAGCTCTGATCACGGCAAGAGGGTAACAGCAATAGCCGAGCCTCAGTTAGAACCTCATTGGCTACAGCATTATCATCCATTATCCTCCAAGGATATTAATCACCGCATCTCATGGTCGATTGATTCCAATGACCTAACCCAGTAAATTAATTAATCCTTATAAGGACTGGCTTAAAGGGGCGAAACAAGAATGCTTTTCATCTTCCCCGTTATCTGTAGAGGACAGTGTAGGGATAAGGTGTTATTGAGCTATTAAAGCTCTGATCATGGCAGGAGGGTAACAGCAATAACCGAGCCTCAGTTAGAACTTCATTGGCTACAGCACTGCCATCTATTACCCTCCAAGGGTATTAATCTAACCCAGTAAATTATTAAAGCTCTGATCATGGCAGGAGGGTAACAGCATGAACCCAGTAAATGCGGAATTGCAATAATTTTTGTATATAAGACATGAGTTTAACATTTCAGTGTGACTCTACAACTCTAGTTATTAGAGAAAAAAATATATATATAAGATTTTTTTCTTTGATTTTTAGAGGATTATTTCAGATTATATAAAATTATAGGTATATTTTTTTAATTATATAGCCAGCCACAAAAGGTTTCCCTTTTGTGGGTAGGGATCATACATAAATATATAATTGTATTGGTTTGAATAAAATAAAGCCTTGACTCGTATTTATGAATAATGGAGAAATTAAAAGAGTATAATTAAAAGAGTATAATACACTAATAATACAATAACTGTCACAAGTATTATAGTATATTTCTAATTTTTAATTAATAATATGTTTTAGCATAGTTGTTTTGTAAGTCAATACACCACTCAATTGATGTAGAAAATTTCAAAAAGTATGTACTTTTTTTTTTCTGTTTTTTTTTTTTTTTTTTTTTTTTTTTTTCCCACTGGACTTAGTGAGTTGCCTTTCTTTATATCTTAGTATATTTAGACCTTTGTAAATCAACTCTCATACAAACAAACGCGTATGCAAGGATCAGTTATCGGCAAGGAATGTATTTTCATAGGAACTTAGTGGAATGTATCTTAGGAAAGCCCACCTGCTTGACGGGATGTAAGAATAACCGAACACTCCATTTTATGCCCCTCAATCGCTAATAACACTCCTACAAAAGTGTGTAGAAACCCCCCCCCTCCCTCCCTGAGAAAAATCCACACACACACACACACACACATACACACACACTTCTAGCAGAACAAGTACTAAAGATCATCGCAAGAAAGTTTTGCATTCAGTTTATTGTGCACAGGTAAATATCCCTGATGTGAGAAGGAATGAAAGAGGGGGCTCTTAATGCCCTAGCAAAGGAAAAGATTTACGAAAGGGATTTTGTTCCTTTCTTTACTACACAGAAAGGTTATTGAATTTTTTTTTTTTTTTTTTTTTTTTGCGGGTGGAGGATTGTTCGGTCTCTGGGGCTAAATAGGGGGGAATATAGCAAGGAGGAGAGGGGGTGGAATAGTGGATCAGTACTTAGTTACCGAAATTTATGAAAACCCCATTGCAGCCCCGAATGAAGGACGACTGTCTCTGTAGCGTTCGCACTAACACGCTTCGAGCTGGAAGGTCACGAAAGGACGCTTGGTGTCGCAGAGCGTTGCTGCAACCCGCGCGTGTTGTGGAAAGGGCACAAAGGTCACCAACGGTCCTCGGAGCGCGTCTTTTCTGTTCCAACATTTTTTGATCCCATCAACACGGGTATTGTGGTACCCTTGCCCGACTTCACCCTCTTTTTTCTCTCCCCTCCCGTCCGCCCGCATCCCTAGCCACACATTATCACCGTCACCATCATAACTCCTGTTTGTACACGACGTAAGTTAAGGTTTAGACTTCAGTTGGTCTACGTTAGACAAACGACACTCGTGTCGGAGGGTGGGAAGTCCCTTTAAACAGACGCTAATCAGACGAACGACACACACACACACACTAGTAGTCTTCTCCAAAGAATCAGGAATATGCGGGATAGGGGCACTAACTTTATTCGTTCAAAAGGAGAATTGGTTTTCCGACAACAGATTGAGGTTTTTGCAGTTGGAAATTATTTGAGTTCGTGTGCCAAGTACGTTATCAAGTAAATAGCATTTATCCGATAAAAATAAGAGTACCGACGAAATGAAACTATGCTATAATTATGTACAATACACTTACATCTATTTCCTTTTTATGAAATTTATGTATTATAAAAAAAGGTGTTTTGTTATACAAACTGAACTAATAATGGTTTTTCAATAAAATTGCAAAACAAAATCAAATTTTCATAAAAAATAATTATTACAATAATATTATAGTAACGCTTTTTAAATTTAATCAAAATATTAAAATACACGATGCATATTTTACCTTCGCAATCAATATTTTTGTTATTATTATTTTAATGCTATTCCACTAGTTCGAATTGCCTGTCCATGATGATGTCTTTTTCTACTCCTACTAAAAGAGATGGGAATCACGATAATGATTTAGTTTTGATTAAAACTGTAGGAACGTATCTCTAGTTACATTGAAGGACTAACGGATGGGGAGAGGGGAGGAACTTTCCTTCGAATTATAAAAATGTTTAAGAACTTATAACTTTTTTGTAAATCTATCATTTCTATTGTTATTTTTGACTTTTTCCGCTAAATTAAGAACAGCTAGTAATGAGTCAGATATATGAAATATGTCCTCTGTAATCACATTCTTGTATAGTGATGATTTATTATCATAATAATTGATCCTAGAGTCTTTTTTGAATGTGCACTGTTGATATGATTTCGTTTTTACAGACTTCTCCATTAAAATGATCCATTTGAAGCGACAGCAAATTTCACTTAAGCCAGGGAGAATCTTTGCAAGGGATTTTCGGTTGAAGGTGAGTTAGTCGATCTTATAGGGCGCCAGAAGAATTTTTTTTCCCTTCTAATCTGGAGTTTTTCTTTCCGCTAAGCAGTAAATAAATCTACCAGAAAGAATACATGCAATTAATAGACACAATTCACTGGTTTGGCTGCAATTCAAAACAGCCCAACCAATGAAATGGAATTATTACGAAAAAAAAAAAACATTATTGTAATTAGTATTATTATTCTGAAGGATGGAAACTGGATATGTTCAACTTAGTTCCTTATTTTATGCAAATAATGTTATATTCCTAAATAAATAAATACGGATTTCTTAACAAAACTGAATAATTGCTGATTTTCAAACAAATTTGAAAATTAGCAATAAAACAAAAGTTATGAAAACAGGCAGGAACATTGAAAATATTAACTGCATCCTGAATGAAATATTTATATAACAAGTAATATCGTTCAACTATTTAGACACAATTTTTAGTGAAGATGGCAAATTAAATCTGGAAATAGACACCAGAATAAGCAAAGCTGGTATGGTCAAATGAATAGATTTATATGGAATAAGAGAGAAATTAGTCAGAACACTAAATTAGCTGTATACAAGACGGTGTTCAAACCAATTTTAACTTATGCATCTGAGAACTGGGTTAGAAATAAAACTCTTGATCAAAGACTGGAGACCACAATTATAAGGGTTCTGAGAAAGATTTGAAGGAAGACGGCGTCAATGGCAGATCCATAATAAAAATGAAGATATTATTATTTGCATTAGTTTTTGCCTTTCTATAATTTTTAACTCACTAAGTCGAGCCTTTTGCTTTAATGTCTATTCTACAGTTCGTGGATCTCTGTATTGTCCACATTGGACAATGTGGACAACAAATAAATTAAACATCACAATTTTATTTAACCTCGTTGCAAAAGTCTGTCTGAAAAATCTTGTTTCGTCAATGACATCCACATTTATATTGTAAATTTCCTACAGAATTAAGGTCTGCCGATTCTAGAAGTCACTCTTGGTCCCAGATAACTCATTATCCACAACTGAATATACACAATAGGTATATCTAAGTATCACTATTATACATAAACTATTGTAGTCTTATATGTATAGAGAGACCTGTCGAGTTAATTAAACATTCACACGTGCGCCACAGTAGAAAAAATATTTATTTGACAAATATTTCGTCTTGCGTATCGTAAGACATCATCAATGAGAGTGAAGAACGACGGTAAGGAATTTGACCCATAAAACAGTACAGCGTATGCCAAATTTGAATCTCTCTGTACAAGTAGTGGCGCGTTTATTAAGTTAAAACTATTGGGTTCAAATAATAAATTAAATTAATTATTATGATACACTCTATTTAACACAATCGAGTATAAAAATTTCCCAAACTTTGGGGCAGCAATGCAATCGTTACGATTCTGATTTGATCTATGAAGTAAAGCTTTGGATCCTGCGGTTTGGATTTTGAATTCCATGCTATGCCAAGCCCCGATTTCTGCAGTTTGATGTTCAGAAATACGTTTATAGACCGACCTTTCTTTTTCCGTAGTATGGCAGATTCTATGAACACAAGACTTGGCATACTCCAGGTAGCATCACTGTTGAAAGTTTGGCTTCTGTAGAGGGGTAATAGATTATTATTATTATTATTATTACATAACACCTCCAGGAAGTCCAAAGACTCATCGAGGGAGGGCACCAACTCTACAACACTCCGTCTCCCCCCAACAGCAACTACCTTCATCATCTACACAACCGCCATCTACCGCCGACCAACACCACTACTATTTTCACAGACAATCACATAATCAATTTCATAATTAATCAATTATGAAGTATAATAATAATAATAATATACATATATATATTAAATATCATTGTTGCTATTCGTTTAGAGACGCCTTTGATGTAAGGTATGTGAATCCTATGTAGTTCTACTTCTTCTCTTTGATGTTGTCTTGCAGTGGTGTTAACAATTTTAACTATTTATTATTAAGTTAAGACATCACTCATTTCAGACATATGACATCCTAAAATCCTTAGTGATCAGGGCACACAGGAGTTGTTCTTCGGGAGGGCTGCTCAAATAAGAATTGAAAATCATTAAACAAACCGCTCTACTAAAGTGATTCAATCCAAGAGCAATACAAAAAGTTAACACTATTCCAAGACAACACCCAAGAGAAGAAATACACTGCAGTCTAACCTAAGACGAACACTATTTCTGAAGATTACAACCGCAAATTCAGACGAATCAGCTTGTGCCAATTTGTGTAACTGACGATTTCGAGTAGAAAGCAGGTACACATTCAGATTTTCGAATGGCATGCAAAGTAGTTACGTGGTAGCACCCAACAGGATAAAAGGCAAAAGGCTGCATTAAGCAAATCGTGTTTGAAGGCAGCTCTTTTCGTGAAAGAATAAAGTTGCAAACTTCAATGTCTACTAATGTCTCAAAGACATCATTTAGATGATTTTACGCTGGGAAGAATTATTGGAAAGCTTGAAGAAGGCCACAGAATCACTGATATTGCCAGAGAGTTTGAAATTTAAAAGGGTAATAGATTATTGCAGTCTCTGGGCAGCGCTACAAACCAATGAAACGGGTTCCAGACATTTGCTAAGAGGTCGCCCTCGCTCTACCACGGAGCATCAAGACAGATTTTGGGTTATAACAACAAGAAAACGTAATCGAAGTACCACGGCAGGTCAGCTTGCAAGTCGACTCTATTCAAGCACAGGTAAGCAGACATGTCGACAAAATGTGGCAAGACGTCTGCGATAAGTAGGCCTATACGTCCGAAGACCCGCAGTCTGCGTCCCTTTATTCACAGCTCATCGCAGAGCACATTTTCAGTGTTGTTGTATCCATAAGAATAAGACACCAATGGGCTAATGCAACTTGTACAGCTGAGAGCCGTTTCAGTTTTTCCTCCGATTCTAGACGACACTTGATCTGGTGTGAAAGTGGTATCGCGAGAATGTTCTGGAAAGGGATAGATACGGCGGTGCTGGAGTCATGATGTGGTGAGGCATTATGCTTAATGGATGCACCATGACTGGTGAACGATATTAGAACGATATTCAACTTCATGTTTCATTGTTCCGTGGTTCTGTAGGCGAAGAATTCATTTTTATGGATGACGATGCCACGCAACATCGTATAAGAGCAGTTGAGTTACTTTTGAAGACCAAGGATTTTAATCGAATCGAGTGGCCAGCACGCTCCTCAGATCTCAACTCATAAAAGACGTTTGGCTTGAGACAGTTTGCCTCAAGAACTCCTGAATCACTTGATTCAGGAGTTCTTGCTAAGCATGGTACGATATTGTGAGAGCTACATCCCAGTTCTGGGTGGACATATTCCATACTGAAATGTCTCCCCACATAGTTTTCTGTAAGCGCTGTACATTAATTCCTTAATTACGTCCTTAGGAAATTTGTAACTTTTGCCCAAAAATGTATTGCAATTTAATTTGTACGAAATTTACAAAACATTTTTGTAAAATATAATTTATTAGTATGCTTGTAATAAATTTACATCCAAATTTAGCATGAAAATTGTTTCATATATAGGTAAAAATGTAGTTCGTCCTTAGTTTTTGAACACCAGTGTAGAACTACCGAGGACTTCTATAGGATCGGATATCCTATTCCATCGGATCTGGCGTTCGAAATCCTGCATGATCTACGCATAAGCGATAAAACAGGAGAGATAATTGAATACAGAAGTTTCTGCTATTCAACTCAGATTTCCTTTGCTTGCTGACAACACTTGGGCATAGCGGATGGTTACGTATGACGGTATACTTAAGAGAGAGAGAAAGAAAATAATGAAATTGAAAAGCTTTGAGAACGGCAGTTCTTTTCCTATTTGGAAATACTTTTATAAACATATTTACAACAAAGGACTGTCAGCAATTGCAGTACTGAAGACTGTGAATCTACTGTGGAAAAAAGTATGTCGCAAAAGTATGAAGTATAGTTAAACATTTCATTTAATCATTTCGCTTACTGATTAAAATGATAGAATAGAAACTGGATAATAATTTCTGAATGCCGATCTTCAAATTGTTTTTAAAAAGTTAGTTAAAAAAAAAAAGACTTTCAATTCTATCTACGCAGTCAGCCAGTCTGGTTAGCTAGGTGTGATTTTCAATTTCTATAAACAATAAACGAAAATTAGATTCCTCAACTTGCATCCATGAAACACAAACCTATAGAACATTAGTTGATAGGCGGTCTTTTTTTTATTTAATTAAATTAATATATATATATATATATACAGTATATATACAGGGTGTTCGGGATAACACCCTGTATATATACAGGGTGTTCAGGGTGTTGTATATATATATATATATATATATATTTTTTTTTTTTTTACGTAATCCAGAAACCCATGCTCTAGTGAGCCATCATTAAGCACAACACAATCTTAAGCCGAGCCATTAAATCCGTCTCCTATGAATGGCATCCCAAGTCAGGTTTCGAATCTGCAGCCTGTTGGTCCAATGACTAGCTAAACCATCGCCACAAT
This sequence comes from Typopeltis vanoorti, assembly GCF_054136105.1. Classification (NCBI taxonomy): domain Eukaryota; kingdom Metazoa; phylum Arthropoda; class Arachnida; order Uropygi; family Thelyphonidae; genus Typopeltis; species Typopeltis vanoorti. The sequence continues at coordinate 60,684,525 of NC_143569.1, forward strand.
CAGCAGACTTTACAACACATTCCACATTTCAATGACAATCAATAGTTTGCATAAACAGAGTTTGAATATCGCCTATCAAGTAAGTATGTCAGAGCATAATAGGAAACACCGATGTTTTATTGTCTTGGGAACATAACGCATGGTTTTCAACCCACCTACATCTTATCTATATATTGCCATATGCCTATTGCAGAGATTTGTGTTGTTCGTAGATTATATACTTCTACTGTGTATTGAGGTTGATTTAAAAAAGATTATTAACACGTGAGTATTCTTTTGTGACCGGAATATTATTTAGGCAATTTTGCTTATCTATGATATTGTAGTGCTGTTTCTATAGTTACAGTGTGATTATCACACATAAAAGGTCATAGAACAAATACCTAAAAGTATCACAATACTTGACAGGATCTTACAAATACAACCTAAATAATAAAATCAGTTGTTTAATTGATTTTCTATGTGGCATGAGTGTGCGCTTAAAAATAGTATCATGTTTAAGGTTTTAGTGCAGGTGAACGAAGTATATAACCTTTAACTTACTAATTATTTTTTGTATGACGTTAAATATTTGTAGTAAAAACGTTAAATTAATTTTAATAAAATAATAAATTCAATATCAGATAAAAGTTCTGATAAACACCCAGAACAAAATGATATTAAAGCAACTGATATAAACACCACAAGAAAGAACATATTTTTAAACCTTTTAATTCCAGTGTTTCATCAAATGGGAATAAAAACCTAAGACAGTCCTTCTTAGGACTTCTAGGGTAACAAATGGCAATGCTGTAGCCAATGAAGTTTTAACTGAGGCTTGGCTATTGCCGTTACCCATCCATGACTAGAGCTTTTTAGCTCAACAACATCCACACAGATTTTCTTCATTCAGATGACGGGATAAAGAGTCAAGGACTCAGTCCATCGCCCAGTTCTTTTAAGAACTTTAAGAAAAAATGGTAATAAGGAAAAGAAGGAAAATCGACCGTGAGATGTGGTGATTAAAATACCCTTGGAGGGTAATGGATGGCAATGCTGTAGCCAATGAAGTTCTAACTGAGGCTCGGGTATTGCTGTTACCCTCTTGCCATGATCAGAGCTTTAATAGCTCAATAATACCTTATCCCTACACTATCCTCTGCAGATAACGGGGAAGATGAAAAGCATTCTTGCTTCTCCCCTTTAAGCCAGTCCTTATAAGGACTAAATGGTAATAAAACGAAAATAAACAAGACCCAGGGTAACTGATGGCAATGCTGTAGCCAATGACGTTTTAACTGAGGCTCAGCTATTGCCGTTATCCAGCCATGACTAAAGCTTTTAGCTCAGTAACACCCCGTTCACATATTCTTTTCTTCAATCAGATGAAGGGATAAAGAGTCAAAGGCTCGGTCCATCCTCCCTCCCCCAATAAAAGGTAATAATTTGTTCTTTTTCTTTTAGGATATATAAGAAGACATGTCAGAGATTTTGAAGAAATTCGAACACAGAGGTGTTCGAATTTCATCAAGTGTACTGCAAGAAAGATCTATAAGTGAGATTCACCAAACTTTGTGTGGAACTTTAGGGTGTCCCAACATATTCAACAGTTAGTAGATGGGTGGCGAAGTTTAAAACTGTGCATCCTGAGACCTTCCATAACGATCACACCGAAAAATCGATGCAGTGCATACTATGATCCTTAATAATGAAACTCCAGGATATCCAGGGAACGAGTTGGAGTTAACCAGCAACATCTGGACATGCGGAAACTCTCAGAGAAGTGGGTCCCTAAATGTTTGAATGCCAACCAAAAGAGAGAACGCGTGCTATCATCTCAAGGGAGTTTGGGTCATTTTAAGAAATTGCAAATTGTTTGGCTCGTATTGTGAATGTTGATAAAACATGGCTTCGTCACTATGACCCAGAGACCAAACAACAGTCAGTAGAGTGGAGATACAAAGGTTCTCCATGGCCAAAGAAGTTTCCGAACCTAAAAGTCAGCGGGAAAGGTTTTTACCATTGTCCTTTGGGATATGGATGGTATAATCCTTACCAAGTACCTCAGAAAAGGTGAAACTGTTACAGCATCAGTATATTCAACAGCTCTAAAGAAAATGAAGGAAAAACGCCTCGGGAAACTGAGCAGAGGCGTGTTGCTTTTGCAACAACGTACCTGCTCGCATTACTCATGAAACCCAACAGACAATACACAACTTGAGTTTCAATGTCTGCCTCATCCACTCTATTCTCTAGATCTGACCCACTCTGAATCTTTCCTATTCCCAAATTTAAACAAACACTTCAAAGGAACAAAATATACCACATACGATGAAGTCATATCTGCAGCTGAGGACTGGTTTGTTCATCAAGGGAAAATCTCTTTTCTGAGAGGATCGCAAATGATGATGCAGCGTGAGAAGTGTATAACACTTCATGGGGAATATGTAAAATAATGTGTAAGTTACATGGTTCTACCTCATTTCTTTTATGGTGATTATCACAACTTTTCAGCATACCCTCGTATAACCTATTGGAAAAAGATTAAACATTTTAAAATGTATTTCAGAATTACATGGTACAACGTATATTTTTCTTCTACATAAAAATATGTATGTGGAAAAAATACAAGCTATTATATATTTAGTTCTGGAACATGCTACGTATCATCCGTAGTAGAAAATAGTATTAAGTATAAATTTGTAGAATAATACAGGGTGTCCCAAAATTCACGCAAGATTTAAATTTAGCGCCATTTGTGCGGTAAAGTGTTGCCTACGAGGAAAAAAAGACAGCGTGACAGCTGACAGTTCAGGGTAATTAAAAATGACCACACACAGCGAAGAGAGTTCGTTTAATGGATTATGGAACAACAACAAGTGGATGCTTATTTTTCGAACAAAAAAAATCTTCAGCGATGAGGCTCATTTTCATCTTGATGGCTTCGTTAATCGACAAAATTGTCGCATTTGGGGTTCAGAAAATCCACGAGTGATTGTTGAGAAACAAATGCATCCACAACGTGTCACTGTTTGGTGCGGATTTTGGGCTGAAGGCATCATCGGTCCATTCTTCTTCGAAAATGCGGCTGGTAAGGCAATAACAGTTAATGGTGCTCGCTATCGCGACATGATAATCCTGTTTTTTGTGCCTAAATTGCAAGATATGGATGTGGACGACATGTGGTTTCAACAAGACGGTGCCACATGCCATACAGCCCGAGAAACAATTCAATTACTGCATGAATCATTTCCTGGTCGTGTAATTTCCCGCTTTGGTGATCAGAATTGGCCGCCCAGATCATGTGACTTAACGCCGTTGGACTTTTTTCTTTGGGGTTTTTTGAAGTCTAAGGTTTATGCCAACAAGCCCACGACCACCACGTCTTGAAGGAGGAAATTGAGCGCTGTATCAACGAAATTCAGCCACATTTATGCAAAACGGTCATGAAAAATTTCGACAAAAGAGTGCGTATGTGCCAGCAAAGCCATGGAGGCCATTTACCCGATATGCTATTCCATGCATAACCCTATACTATATACTTTATGAATCAATAAGAAATTACAATTTTTAATTAAAAACCTGTGTTTTCTATCAAAATTACTTCTTGCGTGAATTTTGGGACACCCTGTATAAACGTTTTATGAAGCTCATAATATAAAGTTATAAAACATTAAATTTTTATAATAAACGTTTATAGTATAATGAATTAAATGATTTGTTTGTTTGAAAAAAAACAGAGCAAGCAACATAATAAAACATAAAATACCACAACGGACCTAAAACCTTCTCTAAATGAAGTTAGTTTTCGTTTTCATTTTAATTCTCTCCCACACAGCGGTACATCATGGATTTTCGGGATGTCGCCAAATAGAGGTGCACCAGTTTAAACTTGTACAAGGAGATATAAAAATGTTTTAGTTTTCATAGATAAAGATACAGTCGATAAATAATAATCACATTTGTATTTTTTCAGCTTTTAAAGTTTAACCTGTTATATATTATATTTTAATGATAATTTCATTTTCAATAGATAATATACTCCAAAATTATTGTCTTTCCTTTCTTGACCTAAACTATTTTTTAAATCTGTTAGCTTCTGTAGAAAAGGGAAAAAATGTTCAACACTTGTATCTGAAATGAGCATTAACAAACAATAACCTTAATACTGCATTTAGGAAATATGCCGAGTCTCTTTTGTATAACTTCGTACATTTCCTTTGTTGTCAATTAATTTTCTTCCTACAAACAGCAAAAAAAATGGACAACTTCATCTGTATAAAAATGTCATACATATATACGCAGTAATTATCAATTATACAGTACTTTTGCTTTAATGGACAACTTCATCTTAAAAAAAAAAAATGTCCCCGATATATGCGCAGTTGAATTTTTCTGTTCTTGATGAATGAAAATATGTAATTTTAAACAGATTGAATATTTTCTCGTACATTATCAAATTTCAACTTATTGCTGTCTGAAAGAGAATTTTTATCTTTTTTCTTTTTTCTCTGTCTAAATCGCTAAAAAGAAATGGGACCACCGTCGATCGGTCAGTTTCGACGATGCTCTTCAGCTAGAAAGCTTACGTTAGAATCCCATCCAGGACGCTAAGAATCTTCCTTTAGCATGGATTCTAAAGGAGTGTTCAGCCGAATTAGCTATTCCTTTGACCAGGCTATATAATTTGAGCCTCAGAACAGGAACGATTCTGCAGGAGTGGAAAGAATGCACAAAGGTGGTGCAAAGACCGATGTATCCAACTATCGACCAATTAGTATCTCAGGAGTGGTGGTGGTGAGGATTTTGGAAATATTGGTTAGGACTCGCATTCAGAAATGGGTTGAAGATAAACTATACTTTCTAATGAACAACATGGGTTTACTAAGGAAAGGTCATGTTTGAGCAACTTGCTCAGATTCTGTAATAATGTTACGATTAATGTTACCATTTAGTTAGACAAGGGGAATGGATACACCATGATACTTTGGGATTTTGTGGTGAAGGCTTTTGACAGAATACAGCATGGTAGACTGTTGTATAAATTGGAGAATATGGGTTTGGGTTATAGAATATTAACGTGGATAAGAGGATGGTTGACTGACAGATATCAAAAAAGTGATATATGGGTGGTATGAATCTGCAAGATTCAAGATAACCAGTGGTATGTCTCAAGGATCAGTAGTCCTTGATCCACTTTTATTCAGTCTATACATTAATGACATTGGGAAGGATTTGGCATGTGATATACAGCTATTTGCTGATGATGCGAAGATTGGTAGGATAATCAAGAATGCTGCCGATATGCAGTACTTGCAGAATGACTTGAATAGGCTAGAATTATGGGCATGTCAAAATAACTATCAGTTGCAATATTGGCAAATTTACATTTTCCAATATTGAATACACTTTGCACTTTGTCATGCACTTTGGTGTGATTAGGTATCCATTGGCGCATTATATATATGCTAGAAGAGACTAATCAGGCTAGAGATCTTGGAGTTTTAGTAGACAGGAAGTTGAAGTTCATGGGACATTTGCAAATATTGCAAATACAACTCAGAGAATAATTGCAATGCTGAAACAAACCTTGACATGTAAAGATAAGGAAGTCATTTTGCCAATTTAGAAGGGCTTGATAAGACCTCATCTGGGCTATTGTGTGCAGATCTGGTTTTTGTGGTGATTCCGATATTGTGGAAGGAATGCAAAGGAGAGCGTTAAAATAATATTACGATTGTAGAATACTGATTATGAAGACCGATTAAGAATTTGTAGACCGCAGATAATAGTAAACAGGAGAAACAGGGGGTGATATGATTGCGATTTATAAACTTCTGAAAGAGTCATACTGGATTTCAGTAGATGGAATGTTTCATTTTATGGAGAGTCGGAAAAGGAAGAGAGGATGTTCTTGGAATTTGAGAATGAATGCTGTTAAGAAGGAGGTGAGATCTACGTTTTTCTCTCCGAGTGTGGTGCGTGATTGGAATGGATTGCCATTGGATGTTGTGAATGCAAGCAGTATGAATGAATTCAAGAATAAGTATGATAGCTGGTGCCTGTAGTATGTGGCCTCCCTCGACGAGTCCTTGACTCCCTGGAGGTTTCTCTTAATAATAATAATAATAATAATAATAATAATAATAATAAATTTTCTGTTCTCTGTCCGGATCATTGCTCAGCCCGTTTTGATGATATCCTTCGGTTGGAATGACCTGGGTTAGAATTCCCTGCGAAACGCGAAGAAATTTTATGGGATTTAATCGCAGAAAGGTTCCCCCCCCCCCCTCGAAACTTGTGTTTTCACTCGCATACGGGCAAACTGACCAGAACACAAGAATTTACATACAAAGTATACTTATATAAGTATAGACTTAAGGTTATGAAATCCAAGGATACCTTGAAGGGTAATGAGCACTTAATTGATAAAAGTGGTATGGACATGCAAAATTAATTAAGCTAAAGTATTCAGCAGTTCAGTACTTTCATATAAATTGCATTAAAAATCTATACGTCAAGATTAGCCTCCGAAAGGGATATCCTGCTTGTTATCTAAAACGCTAAACAAGTAATAAGTTTACAGCATATCGCTTTTATCAGATTCCTAACTACATACACACACAGCCAAATATATTTTTGATATGATCGTGATTATTATATAGCTTCCTGAAAATTCTTATCAAAGCCTAAAACTATCGACAAGTTTTACATATATAAACAAAAAGTATACAAAGATCCGAAGAAGACTTCTTGCTTTGATCTCTGTATATTGTTTTAGCCAATATACAGAGATCGCAACTGGTTTATGGCCTTCCAAATTCTAGTTTATAGTTTTGCTTTTCAAATGATACGAGTAGTGTTCCATTTGTGAGGAGTTTCTATATTTGTTGACAAATATAGAAACCCCGTTTACACAATTTTGTTGTTTGAATGTTTGCGTTGGCACATTTGATGCTCAGTCTCATGGCTACTCTCAGACTTCAATCGCAGAACTCGGATTCTTGTATTAATTTGTGTTTTTTCTCAGAACTAACTCGGATTCATGTATTAGCAAGTCCACTTACAATCAGACCTTTTTGTGGGTCTCAGGATTATTCCTGTCCTTCATTCTTTTGCCTTGTAGTGCACATTACAGTTCAGTTTCCTATTGTGATGTGAATTTCTTCTTTTTTTTTTTTCAATACTTTTACTAACCCTCTTCTACCATCCTTATATAATCAATATTTCTTTCTACCCACCCGAAATTAAAGTTTATTTTTTATCCCACAAACCTAGCAAACCAGCTAGAGAACACACGCCATTAAAAGACATAACACACTAGCCTCATGGCCTTACTTGTTTTGGCTGTAACTCCAAATAACAATAATAACAAAAATTTGCTTTTTGAATTCAGTATCAAAAAAGCTCTTTTTTGAGGAACTGCAATCAACTTGTTATACTTCATCTACTTAAAGCTTGCATTTCTTCAATATGATCATATGGATAACCTTTATTCATGTGTAGTAGGCAGAAATTCTAGCGGTCTTTCTAAATATCTTCAAGAGACTGATGACCAAAGTCACAGACACTCATTTCTGGTGGGAATTTGAGAATGCTTTCTCTTTTACTTAAAATAACTATTATGGATTAGTTGCTCTATACAGTGTAGACCAACACCAGCCTTATTAGCTCATGACGCTTTTCGATAGCACCATCTACCGCTTTTAGTTCTGCTTTGTATTTAGAGGACCAAAATCCATGTCCAATCAATTAACAATGCGAACATAACATGCAAGACGTTATAAAACCACCAAAATACCCATTCTTGACTTCATTAAAACCCCTCGTGAGAATCGAAGTGATGTGCCTGATATAAACCATGCGACTGCTGCCATCTACACGACATACCTACAGTTTCAGATTGATGGCATTAGGGATTTATGGAGATGCTTTCAACAAAAGAAAAAAGAAGCTATTTCTGCCCATCCTGGTTCTGGTCATAGTTCATTACACACTATACATGCCAATATCCTTGAAAGCAAGCCTTCCGAATTTAATGTTTGATTAAATCCGGGTAACTGATTCCCGAAAAGCGGAGAGTGATACAGACATTTTAATTGCATATTAGCATATGAGTTGAAAATAACGGTTTGTCTATTTTCACTTCAAGGCAAAACAAAAGTTTTCAAATATTTCAGAGTTATTTAGAAATTTCAAACTCCATAAAGTTTGACGTGTGAAATAAATGTTGTTTCATAGGTTACGGAAATGTTCATTCACTAAAAACAAAAGAAAGTAATTTAGTAAAGTATTCTACGTTAAGGGGAAATAAAAAAAAATCCGTCTGTTCGCAGAATTCATTATTATTATAGCCAGAGTGCAAAAACAAACAACAACAACAACAAAAAAAACCTCACTAAAACTCAAATTTCTTTTATTTTATTTGTATTAGAAGAAAGTTATAAAAATCAGAAATTTCTACTAGCAACCAGTTCAACATCATTTCGTTTAATTTTAATGAACAACACTACTACCCTAGTAAAAACTCAAACATTCAATATGACAAATTATCATACATCAACACTAGTTTTTTTTTTTTTTTGGCTAGATCGGTGAAGCCAAAAAAAAAAATTCTTTTCAAATCCCATCTGTAGAAGAAAATATATGGATGAGGTAATATAGCGCTATAAGCTCTGATCATGGCAGGAGGGTAACACCAATAGCCGAGCCTCGGTTAGAACTTCATTGGCTACAGTGGAGCAAGTTTTAAGTAAAAATTAAGACCACTACCTGGCCGAAAGATCGTCCAACTCAGCAATGGTTCCACTCAGTGATGCCCCCCCCACTGAACAGAACCGCTCATATTCCAGGGAAAAGCATCCACCGACAAGGCCCCCTCACGGGCCACGCTGGAGAACACCTACTCAGAGACTCAAAATGTTCTCTAAGGGCAACCCTCCCCCCCTCACCGGGAGCATAATTCCGGAAGAAACCTAAGAGAGCGAAATTTTGCGTCTCATTTTAGTCGCCTCTTACGACATGCATGGGCTACAGTGGAGCTATTCTTATCCCGGCCACCACACGGGGTCATCAACACTTTTTATTTTATTTTATTTTTATTTTTATTTTTGGCTAGATGGGTGAAGCAAAAATACTTTTCATATTCCCCGTTATCTCTAAAGAAAATGTATGGATAGGGTAATATAGCGCTATAAGCTCTGATCATGGCAGGAGGGTAACGGGAGCATAATTCCGGAAGAAACCTAAGAGAGCGAAATTTTGCGTCTCATTTTAGTCGCCTCTTACGACATGCATGGGCTACAGTGGAGCTATTCTTATCCCGGCCACCACACGGGGTCATCAACACTTTTTATTTTATTTTATTTTTATTTTTATTTTTGGCTAGATGGGTGAAGCAAAAATACTTTTCATATTCCCCGTTATCTCTAAAGAAAATGTATGGATAGGGTAATATAGCGCTATAAGCTCTGATCATGGCAGGAGGGTAACAGCAATAACCGAGCCTCAGTTAAAACTTCATTGCCATATTGAGTTAGCTGGCAATAATTAGATCTATTGGATCTAATTATTGCCCAGTGTGTGTGTGTGTGTGTGTGTGTGTGTGTGTGTGTGTGTGTGTGTGTGTGTGTGTGTGTGTGGGACATATAGCCAAATACATGTGTGACATATAATCAAATACTGTACATGATTTTCATGGCATTCAATTAGCGGTAGTCATGGCAACATTCAAATCTAATTTTAGCACACTATGTTTGTTGTCTATCTAGTAAAGTTGTCATAGCAACGATAAATGATACCTTTTATGAACAGGGAATAAATATTGACAAACGCTGATGTTGTATTAACTGATGCGAAAAAAAAAAAACAAAAAAACTGGCACTTCAACAAATGTTTTCATCCTTACGTTTCTTGTCATCCCGTTCTATAAGGTCAAGAACTTACGGAATAGACAACCTGACAAAACAGGTGCAAACCTTGAAGCAACAGGTGCCATCAAACCCTGTCTGTATCAGGGCAAATCTCGGATGTTATCGTTATAATGCCCTTCACTGCACACCAAGACCATACTAATTAAGGATAGACGTCATCCCTTCGTTCTCTCCGTATGCGTGACAGAGAATAATCTCGCGCCATGACAGCATCTGCAATAACTTCTGGTCGTGGCTTTAATGATCTCACCCAATGATGCATTTCCGTCCATTGCCCCTCCTTTCAGACGTTCGGACAAGCTTGGAGTTACTACAGGTCATCGGCAGGGTTAATTGGGGGAGTTTATTCCTGTAGACTGAGGTCATGTGGAGATGTGTTTCATTAGGGTCTCAATCACCGGAACCATGATGAATAATAGTGACACACGTGCATGCATCGATTATTTAAATTATTCCTAATGGCTTGAATTATTAGGAGTCCAACCTCCTTAGTTCTAGACATTAACACCAACATCTTGTTAGTTCTCGGACAACATTCTCCGCCTAGGTACATCACGCATCTCTTTTACATCATGAATGTCAATTGAATTATCCCCATGAATAGTCTGGTTGTCTTTATTCACTTAATTCCATCGTTAGTGGGGATAAATAAAAATTAAGTACCATTTCGATGTTTTTCAACGCATACAAAATCCAACAATAGTTGGCAGTTTGCCAAAACTTGTGCCGAACTCCATATTAGCAGAATTGATAGATAAAGAAATGCCATTTCGCCCATAAAGTTCAATCAAGGAGTCCTCAGGGATAAGTCTGTTATTGTAAGTCACTGCCATTATTTGATTTTCCGAGTTCCTGTCTTTATCAGTTCATTTGATCTTATATGGAGACTAAATTAGCTGACCCGACAGGACACAAGACACTTGGGAGTGTCAGACTTTTCAATTCCCCGCAAGGTAAGCGAGAGACCTCTTCCAAGAGACAGGGTGTAATCTTGCGTGCTAAGCTGGATGACACCATCGGTAAACAATACCCAGCCACTCATCACCTTGACAGCTATCCGTAGCTTAATAAGTGCCCTTTATCTCTTAATGAGGGTCACTCGACTTTCTTGGTTGTTGCTGATCAATGGCCTCCTCTAGGAAACTCTCTGTAACCGCATTTCTAGAAGTACTCAAGACTTAAACCAGAACAAAAGATTGTCACGATTAGTTCCGCCCTCTTCGTTGCATTGACCAGTCTCGTGACATTAGACTATCCTAAGTAGATATTTTCTCACTCATTACAAGAAAGATAAATACGTGCATCCTCCTCCTCCTTCCATTTGAATGCATCGCGGGACATCCTCTTTCATTTAAGCTGTTAGAATATTGTTGACCTAACTCAATAAAATTCTACTCTCGTTTATAAAAAAAAAAAAGGTGAGGATTTAACAAAGTATTCAATTGTTGATATTAATAGCCACTTTTTTCGATAAACTCAGCTGAATTTAAAAGATATAATCATGATCTCCTAGCGAGTATTAACTGCACTTAATCTTATGTCATATGACATTTTTAGTTTAACAAAAATACGTAAATAAATAAAAATCTTCATGTGCAGATCTGTTATTAAGCTTGAAGAATGAGGTCTCATCTTTAATTGGGATATAAATTAATGATATACACGTCAAAATCCCAGATTATTGATTTATCATATTTAGACTTCCCTGCCTGATTAGCCCAATTAACTTCCACTACCATTCTAATACTTGGAATAAAGATTTTTTTTTTAAATCTGTAACTCCGTTTGACCCAGTTTTCATTAAACTCAATGACCCGTCTCACTATAAAGTAGGGAGGAACTAACTACATACTTTGTAGACATACCACATGAATTTCTATGTTAGCTTCTCATTCATACGAGTATGTTGTGATTACTTCATAGCAACTTCCTCTATTATTATTATTATTATTATTATTATTATTATTATTATTATTATTATTATTATTATTATTATTATTATTATTATTATTATTATTACCATACAACAGATCTGAATATGAAAATGGAAGAGAAACGAGATTGCTCAATCATTTCTATATGCAGCAAAGGCAAGTATTGAAATGATTGCAGACAATAATAAGAAGATGCATTTTGGCAATAGCATTATTGTGTATTGATTTCATTCATTTCGTGTTTATTAATGACTCACTCATTCATATATTCATTATCTCAGTAACTGATATATGAAAAGTTGTTGACTTTGCTCATAAGACAGTTTATTTATTGCATTCTTCAGCCTGGATGGGAGGGACAGCGCTCTTTCTTCAGTCTACAGGTAGTAGGTGATTTTCTTCACCTGGTTTGAGATCAGAATTTTGCATGTTATAAGTCTGAAGTGGTTTGGTTTGTAGAGCAGGGACTGTAAGTTATCTAAGCCTTATCCTATCTACGGTATTAATGTGTGTAGACCTTCTGGGATGTGAACGATTAGTCTTTCTTTCCGAAGAATACGGTTAACAGACAAGACGCTGCCTCATAGTCTTTGCTATTTGGAATTACGGCCATAGAACAACAACAACAACAACAACAACCGAGACTGAGATTGTCATAAAAAGTAACATAATTTTGTATCATATTGCATAATTGTTTCGCTAGGTCCGATATTGAAACCAAAAATCTAGTTTAGATCGGTAAAACTCAACACACGTAAGTGGAGATTCCAGTTTTCATTAAATTCTGACCCAGATAGAGAGAAAGTATTACTAGCATTTTGAATCATTTAGTCACTCAAAATGTTTCCGATTAGTTAATGGGTCTCGACAAATTTTAGTACAGACCTTAAATATCAAAGTTCAAAAACTGTCCAACCGGAGTGGAGTTATTATATGCATAGGTGTACGCACTTAAATTATATGCATATGTGTATATATGTTACCGCTAAAGTGCAGAAATTAGTTATTCTGCAGATTATCTAGGTATTGTGCAGATTAACTAGGGTGATCCGTTAATGTGCTGAAAATTGTTTCATTTCTCAAATTACCTAGGTAATCTGCAAATTACCTACTAGGCACTCGTTAAAGTGAAAATAAGATCTTCGCTGGAACAACAGCAACGTTTCTGTACGCTTAAATTAACATAATTTTATTTATTTATTTTTCGATATCTAAAGAATCAAGTTAATACAATCAAACAATCAACAAATTAGTTGATAGAATCAATCATCAATCAATTAATATAATACAAGGAATCAAACGGTTTAAAATATTATTACAATTAAGAAAAAAAACATATGATAAAATTATGTTTACTTATTAAAAAATCAAACTAAAAGTGGAGGGAGAGGGGGGAAGGAGTAGGGAAAGGAAATGAGAGAAACAAACTTTTGAACTTTAACGATACGGAAGCCGTTAATGTGCACATTACCTAGGTAAAATGCGGAAAACTCTTGATTCCGCACGTTAACGAAGCAAATCAGTTAATCTGCAGATTAGCTAGGTAATGTGCACATTAACGGCTTTCGAGCTTTAGCGGTAACATATATAGAGATATTTTGTGTAATATCTTGAAAGAAGATACCATCATCAATAACTGCTTGAAAAGAAGCTGTTGGGTTAGGCTGATCAATGCTCTTCTGAACCTTCTCTTATCTAGTTTCTCCATCTTTTTCGTGATTTTCCCTGTGTGTGTGTGTGTGTGTGTGTGTGTGTGTGTGTGTGTGTGTGTGTGTGTGTGTGTGTGTGTGTGTGTGTGTGTGTGTGTGTGCGTGCAAACAGTGTGAATGAATTCAAGAACAAGTATGACAGCTGGTGCGTGTAGTATTGTGTTCTCCCTCGATAAGTCCCTGACTCTCTGGCGGTCTCTCTTAATAATAATAACAATATCAACAACAACAATAACAATACTACTACTACTACTAGTAATAATAATAATAAATTAATGACTATGCATTATATTCACGAAGCGATGTTGACCGGCTGTATCTACCAAGAAGGATACGTGGACGAGGTCTGCTGCAACTGAGCCATATCGTGGAAGAAGAAGAAATTAGTTTAAAAAGTTACATCGACAAGAACTCTGAATAAATGCTTCAAGCCATTTCACAAGAGGGTCGTCTTCTAAAAGTAATAGGAAACAAAAATGCTATTACAAATGGAAAAGGGAACAGCAAAATAATCGATGTGCTCTTGGAAAATATACGACCCTTGTAGTCAATTTCTTCGAGATGCCGAGGAAAAAATTGACGTGAACAAGACGTGGCAATGGCTTCAATACAGATATATATTAGAAAACAAACAGAAGGATTTATTCTAGCCGCTCAAGAACAGGCATTACAGACTAATGCGATCAAAGCAAAAATTTCGAACATCAATGATAACAGCAAATGCAGATCAGAAAGATGAGACTGTAGAACATCTAATCAGTGCCTGCAGCAAAATAGCTCAAACTGACTATAAATACCGCCCATGATCAAGTGGCCAAAATAGTTCATTGGCATGTATGCAAAAAATATGGCTTTCCTACTTCTGATAACTGGTGGCAGCATAAAATAGAGACCGCATTGGAAAACGAAACAAAAATTCTCTGGGACTTTAGAATACAAACCGATCGGCATTTGGAACGCAATAGACCTGACATCACAATTATCGAACATTGATAGGTTTGTATTATCGATATCGCAGTACCCAGTGATAACAACATTAACAGCAAGGAACGGGAAAAAATGACTAAATATCGAGATCTGGCAATCGAAGTTGGCCGGCTGTGGCTTAAACACACCAAAGTCATCCCAATAGTTATCGGTGCACTTGGTGCAACATCAAAGAAGCTATCCAACATCACTTAAACAACATCAATTAAACATCAACGAAGTGAGCCCATATGACCTAAGTTCCAGGTAATGCAAAAAAAAAAAAAAAAAACCAGCATTGCTTGGAACAGTCCATATTTTACGAAGCTACCTGACGGACTATTCTTAGATTCGTGGGTAGAATCTGAATGGTTCTGTATCACCAATAAAATTGCTGTTTGGATGATATCTTATTTTGAATGCGTATCAATTATGTGAATAATAATAATAATAATAATAATAATAATAATAATAATAATAATAATAATAATAATAATAATAATAATAATAATAATAATAATAATAATAATAATAATAATAATAACAACAATAATAATAATAATAATAATAATAATAATAATAATTCCCTATACATGTTCAAACGATTCTAAGAGGGAGTTCAAATGTTTGTTCAACACTTTCTGGGTCCTCATACATTCCTATTTCTTCTTCTATTTTTCATTATTTTTTCCAACCTTGTCGTCAAAATTTTCATTTCCATTACCTGAAGTTTTCATTTCTCTTCAAGTCTTGCCAACAAATTTTTAGACGCTTGACTTTGTACGTTTTCTCTTTAAAAACCCCATCTTCTGCAAACATAACTGTTTCTCCTTTCTGCTTGTTAACGATACCTAGGACACTATTCGTCACCACAGATAAGAGACTTCCTCGTCACACTCTATTGTTCCACTAATTAAGTTCCACCCCGAATTACCAAATCTAGTACATAATATATTTTCCAAACATTCGTAGGCATTTTTTTACGTTGAACCCAATCGAAGGTTTTTTCCCAAATCCAGAAATGTCACAAAACGGCATTTTTCAAATTTCTAGTATCTCTGAATTATTTCTCTTAGAGAAAAAAAATCACGTCAACTGCTGATCTTCTGTTTTTAAAACCATCCTGCTCTTCTCTTTGGTCTTTCTCTTTAGGTTTTATTCTTGTTGCCATTATCCTTTCACAAATCCTTGAATAATGACACAGTAATGTTAATCTTCTACAGTTTCTACACCCCTTTCTAGAGCTTTCCTTTAGGACAGCATATGTTTTATACATTGGGATAATCTCCTTTCTTCAATTATTAAGAATCATCTTTTTTCTCCAAATCAATCTAAAGTTGTCAGACAACTTCCAGTCCTAAACTACAAAAAGACCTAATCATCTCAACCCAAATAATTTTACCAAGGAGATTTTTTTATTTCTCATCCTCCTTAATGTTTCTTCAACCTCTTCCCGAGACTTATTTCACCATTAATAACTCTCTCCCATCTTTTTATTCGCATGATTTTATTTCATGGTTGTTTTCATCTTTGTTTAACAGATCTCTAAAATAACGTCGCCACATCATCCCAAATTAGTCGTTTGAACATTTTTTTTTTATTTAAATCTAAAAGGAAACAAGGATCCAAACCGGACGGATATAAATGGTAAACAACCTGGGCTGGAAAGAAAATTGAACATCCTTCTTAAGATATTATAGAAAAGCGTTGTCATATATTATACCTTTTGTTACCTACGTTATTTATTTTCTATATTATATCAGTTTCAAGTTGGACTTTTATTTTCGTTTGTTTCAAACTCATGAAAATACTATAAAAACAAAATGTTTTTCTCCGAGTAATTTCCCCTCTTCTTTATGTGGTCAAATTCAGTTACAGCACGAACTCAGTAAACAATACAAGTCATTCATCACTTTGACAGTTTTTTAAATCGATAATAACAACTCCAGAAAAATGAGTAAAACGACTCATTTATCTTCGAATGAAATATGAAATGCATACAAAAAGGACTGCGTACTTATAAAGAAAGGCTGTCATTTGTCTGTGTACTGTAGTAAGATAATCTAAAACTGTAAACGCATCGTAAGTCTACCATATCACTACTGATGAACTGTATTTGTCAAATGACGAATGAAGTATTTTCTTGGAAAATTTAACAAATGCAATAGGTATTTACTGGATAAGTTCCTCACGCACAGTTATATAACAATATAACACGATATTTCACCAAGAAGTGAAGGACTGTACCCGGATAGATTATAATGGTCTATTGGCTGGATTGTTTCGAATTAGTAGCAAGCTGCTCTGAGGCTATAAGATGCCAGTTATTTGGCAAGTGAAACTATGGACTGATCTATCGATCAAGACAATGCTAACGTGTTTGTTTGACGTAGAGGGTGTCTTTGGGGGGGGGGGTTGCTCTATGAGAAATTTCTTTCTCGAGGCCAGATCAATCAGATTTCTGAAGAGTCGCTTGTCAATGCTTTACAGATAGTTCGTCAAGGGTCGTCCACTCTCTTTGGAATCCTGGGTTTCTAGTCCATAGTATTTACATGACTCTAATTCTTTGTCCACTGTCTAAAAATTGAGTAAACCCGGTACTCATCATAACACCCGTACCAGCCTTATCAGATTTTGTCTCTACGACTTCTTCCTGTTCACCAGGCTAAAAAAACATCCTGAAACTAAAACAGTTACCCACAGTTTCAAAATAGTTTCAAGACTTTACCAACATACAACTAAATATGACACTGCACTTGGGCTTCCCAAACAGGCATACCAGAGATCGTGCATTGAGCAGTGGAAGGATCGTTGTTAACACAAAATAAAGTCGAATGTGCTTTGCAAATGAAAAGAGAAAACTTCTGAACGTGCTGATTGGGTGTCTTACTCTGATATTTTGAGATAGAAAGCTACGCATTTAATTACTGTCTTTTAGTCGCTTTCATTTGCATCAATTATGTCATAGAAAGAGATACGAAATATTAACAACAATAACAGGAAAGTTATGGTTAATAGATGACTCAGAATCTTTTGCGTATAGTGGTTTTCCATCTAGGTGATTTCGAATTTTGGATGGGTTGTGAGGAACATTCTATTACGATAGGATGCTGAGAAATAGGAAGGGGTTAGTTTATTTAGAATTGCGACGGAAGCAGTTAAAGGTATGAATCCATTATGGCTATTAATTATGTGTGTGTGTTCTGCGACTGGTTTGTCTGCTTTCGTGATTGAAAACGCGAGTTTCAGGAAGGAAAACTCATTATGATACCGGCTAACTCGCTTGTAAAGGTTCCACGCATCGTAGACGAGATTCGAACTGTCAAAACCGGAAAATATTACAATGTTCTGGAGATGAACTTTGAGAAAAGGAAGTGAATTAGCCAATTATTTGTAAGGGAGTGAAGAAATCCCTCTCTACTACCTCATTTATTTTTTCTTTAACTTCCAAACTACATTTCATAAACTCTTCGTATACTCACCAGACCACAAACCCGTGCGACTCTTGCTTCTTCCCAAAAATGAACTCACCTTAAGAGTTTATCGCATGTATCACTGAAAGAGGTCAGAGCAACAGATGTCATGAGTAGTCTTTCGATTGTTTTAAATCTACCATAAACGAAACAACAAAATTTATCTTGAGAAGAAAATAACTGAGTATTATCTTGCTGTGAGTTTTCATTCGTGAGATCATTGTTAGAATTCTAGGAAAGGGAGTAATCCCACTATCCATAATAGCAACCTTTTCTTACGACACGTGACCTAATTTACAGACTGAACGCGACAGAAAGTATAAGGAAAATATCCAACTTGTACTACACACTTCTAGCTAAGTTTTTTTTTTTTTTTATGAAGAGAAAACTTGGGATTTTCGCAACACTCAAAATACAGTATTATGATCACATTAAAAATAAGTGGAGATGATCTCGACATGAAACTAATTTCATTTTAACATTATAAGTTATCCAGCTTTTTGTGAATAAATCTCACAAGTAGATACATTACTATTTACTGCTTTGTATGATAATCTGGGATATTCAGTCAAACACAACTGAGATTTTCCCAATTACAGTAACTTCATGTAAATATTTTGAATGTAACGTTTCACTGCGATGACACTTTTTTTCCCAGATCATTCTTGAGAGATCTAATCCCCATTTTTCATTCTTCTCAAGTTATACCCTTACTAATAACTCTCTTGAAGTTCTGTTTATTCTCTTTCTGTCTCTTTAGACCCGATCATTAGTGAAATGTGTTTCGATTTATATCCCGAACGTTCAAGTGCAAAATACTGCGTCAGAGGAGTGAATTATTACCATAAAGGATAGGCGTTTGCATTAATTTGTGGACCCCACCTGTAATCAGCGTGGCACTCGCTAAATCAGTGTCTATGTTCGCCTTTGTTTGCGAGAGAGAGAGAGAGAGAGAGAGAGAGAGAGAGAGAGAGAGAGAGAGAGAGAGAGAGAGAGTGTGTGTGTGTGTTTGCGAATGAGACCGTGGAAGTCTTATGAAATTGCAGTTTCAGTTCTTGCCAGCATCGAAATGTTTGCTGGGTCACGTGCCCCACCCATCGTTTCCTGGATGGGAAACCACGCCAACCTTGTCCACTTGAAAAATCTGTAGCAGGCGTGCGTCAGAAAACTCGGGTCACAGAAAAGCGTCCGTGACTGGAAATAGAGTCTCTCTGAGTGAAGGTCATTCCAAGGCCGTTCTCAGGAGGGTGTCAGTGATGGTGCATATATTGCCGGTGTTCGGTGTGTAGCCTCTTGGCTCACCATCATGGAGGATGGAGGCGATTTATCATAGCAAAAAAACCGCAGTCATCATCTCGCTCTCCTCCCGCCACAATCGTTTAGACGACAGAGACACCTTGAGGGCGATTTTCCCACGGGAAGAACTCCCCCCAATACGAGGAAAAAAAAAGAGTGTATTCGAATTACACGTAGTTATGAGATGTGTCTTCATTAACACGAGACCAGTAATCACTACGTCTCTTCAAGGTGAATTGAAATTTCAGTTATTTGCGTAGAAAATTCCATTTCCGGTTCCATAGCCACTTAATAACTGTCAATTATTGTGCCATTTATGTTAAGTAATGCTGTAACAGGTATAAATTTTATTTCCCATTTTTTTAACTGAAATTATTTCGCCATTGAGATGTTTAGTGGTAATCTATTTAGTGGAATTACGAATTCATTTCACTTAAAAAAATGTTTTTGTAGTCAATGGGTGGCATCTTGCTGGCCTAGAAAACATAGTGCTTTTCATTCAACATGAACCGAGTTCGAATCCCACTGTGGACACAGATATTTGTAAATGAGACTAAAACCTGGAGTGACTTTAAAAAATTACATGCTTGGTCTTGTTCTCCAGCCTACGTTCAAATTCTGCTATGGCAAAAAAAGTGCGAACATCATTAGGTGGTAGATGATTTTCACCCTCCGGTGTGAGGCTGCATGTCTAATGCAGCTATGAGCAATTTCCTGAATTACCTTTTCACCCATGATATCAATATGCTGTTGGATTTAAACCATTCAGTGGATGTCATTAATATGTGTTTATTTTCTAGAATGTTACTTTCCAAAATATTACATTACTGAGAATTTTTGTAAGCTACACTCTGAAGTGGAACGTAAGACTTTATTTTATTTCGTTTTAATTGTTCATTTCGAATTGCCTTCAAATTTTGTCCCACTTCCTTGGAATATTTTGTTTATTATGAAGTATTTGTCACCTCAAAGCACCTTTAACTTTTGGAGTGAAGTCATTTGAAAATCATTTTCCGATAACAGAGTCAGTGATCAAGCCGTATAAAATCGGTTTGAACCATACGTAATCTGCTCTGGTTCATGGTTTTATATTCATATTTCGTAACGGAAGGAAGCTTGCTGTTTTCTTTCTTATATTAACTATAATTAAGCAGGACAATTAAATATGCAGGCTTGGCTGGTCTAATAGTTAATGTATATGGAATCAAACCAAAATTTCAAATTAAATCTGGTAATAAAAGCAAGGGTGTTGTATGTTTTGCACTGTACTGGATGCCAAGATGCCACGTTCAGTTGACACGGTGAACTAACAGACCTCCAACACGGGATGGTTGTTGGGTCCGTGACATTGCTACCTGTCTCAGTATACCGAAATCCATCGCTGCTTATGTCATTCGTAGATGGAAAGTTGATGGTGCTACCACAACAGGAAAAAGCCCTGGGAGTCCATCGCTACTCACTCATCGAAATCGACGACCTATGTCTTGGAATGTTCGAGCATCCCTCAGGTCATTAGCGGTGTACCTCGCAGCTGGAAAATGCTTCAGGGGCATCTTCCAGCACTAGAACTATCCTCAGAGAGTTGCATGCATTAGATTATATAGGTTCGTGAGAATAAATGTTTATGTTTAGGTTGAAATTGAATTTCGTCTCCCTACTTATTAAAAACTTGAAAAGGTTTTATGTTTAGTCACTAAAGTAGTGTTTCTGGATTATGTAAAAAACATAAAAATAATAAAAGTCTTCGCCCATCCATGGTACTAAGTTTTAAGTTTCGATTTCAGCCATTATTTTGGAAGAAGATTATCTTCAGTTTCTTCGCATTCTTTGGATAACCACTTTTTTGCAAGCTTTGTTTTCATTTTTTTTTTATCGTGTCTGTTCAGATAATTAAACTGTTTATTGTTGTTTCCAAACTTTTACTCAGATCACAAAGTTCTTGTATTTCTTGGGCAATCCAAGGTTTAGAGATATATAGATATAACTCATAGAATATTTTTAGCGGTTTCGATGAGTGTCGTGAAACTGTTGGTAAGAGTCATCAGAATCAACAGGGTTAGCAATAAATATTTATTTAGGAAAAGAAGATATGATTTTACATTATATGAATATATATATATATATATATATAAACAAGTTCTTATCCTTATAAGGACTGGCTTAAAAGTACGAAGCAAGAATGCTTTTCATCTTCCCCGTTATCGGTAGAGGACAGTGTACGGATAAGGTGTTATTGGGCTATTAGAGCTCTGATCATGGAAGGAGGGTAACAGCAATAGCCGAGCCTCAGTTAGAACTTCATTGGCTACAGCATTGCCATTCATTACCCTCCAAGGGATTAGGACGAAAATTCGGACGATCCCTAGACCACTCCATAGTGGCCGAAAGACCGTCCATATCTCAGCGTTGGTTTCACTCGGTGACGGGCTCCCCCACCACCGAGCAGAACCGCTCATATTCCGAAGAAAAGCATTCACCGACAAAGCCCCTCGGAAAGTGTTTTCCGGCACGGCCCCGTGCCGGAAAACACTTTCCCTGGAGAATCAAATTGCTCCCTTAAGGCAAAAACCTTAAGAGATCGAACTCAAATTTTTATTGACCGCCGAACCCTTTCCTAGTCATCTGCGTTCAAGAGTTTTGGTATACTGACACAGGTAGCAATGTCACAGACCTAACTACCTTCCCATGTTGGAGGTCTGTTAGTTCATCGTGTCAGCTGAACGTGGCATCTCGACATCCAGTACAGTGCAAAACATACAGCACCCGTTCTTTTATTACCAGACTTACCAGGCATTTCCTGAATATTTGCATGTGGTATTTGCATAGCACGTAAGGAGTTAAACGCTTTTGTCAAGATAATATATATAAAAGTATATATTATTTTTAGTACCGTGGTTGTAAGGATTAGATAATCTCGAAATCTTGCTATAATAACCAAGCATAAAACTTTTTAAAAACCACTTTAAGCTTCCAGTACGAAGAAACGAGAACAATGAGTGCGTCCACCAATGATACATGTGTAAATTCATCTTGAATAATGGACAAGTCATCTTGAATTTTGGTCTATTATGAAAAAAGAATAGTCCAAAATATTCGAATCATGTCATCATAAATTGATGAAGAGTGAAAAGGTGTGGTTATGGCCGATACGTTATTAAAGGGTGTGCAAATTAGGGTTCTTTACAATATGGTGTTATGCCACTCATTTCAAGTGCTATATTAGGGTTTGGAGATTCCTCACTTCACCATGCAAGGACTATTGTTTGTATTCATGTTTAATAATGATGTAGATTTGTTGACTAGCTTAAAACACATAAAATTAATAATTATTATAAAATTATTTATCAAATCTTTATACAATAAAATATAAAATATAATAATGTAGAAGAAATCAGAAGAAAGAATTCATAACTCCTTCTTCTGCTTTCTTTCTTTCTTTTTCTTTCCCAAACCTTTTCTTTTTTTCTTTAATGTATATAGTAATATTCAGTTATTCACAAAGTTTGGTGGAGGAAAGAGATGTCTCTGAGGACTCCCAGGGTAACAATGCTGTAGCCAATGAAGTTTTAACTGAGGCTCGGCTATTGCCGTTACCCAGCCATGACTAGAGATTTTTAGCTCACTAACACCCCATCCACACAGATTTTCTTCATTCAGATGACGGGATAAAGAGTCAAGGACTCAGTCCATCGCCCAGTTCTTTTAAGTTTGGTGGAATAGACCAAGTTTCCGTAAGGTATTTTTTGGGGATGTTTTTGAACGTCTTTAGGGTGATAGTAGATGAATTTCATTGCTTAGTGTGTTTGATCAAAATTTCATTGATCACTGAATCATTTATTAGGAGCCTGAAGTGACTGAACGAATTTCTGGTCTGTAGAATACAGCATTTCCATATCCATATAACATAACAGATAATAATTTAGCGCGACTCATTCCCTAAACGTATGGTATCAATGTATACACTTACAACTTTCGCGTGCGGGAGTTAGACAACATCGATTAATTATGTTTTCAATAAATGATAAAGTTGTCCGTATAGTTTGCAGTCGAACTTCTGTTTCAAAATCATTCTTTAGAACGTTTGCCACCAGAGGGCAACAGTTAAGCAAATGCCATTACTACTTTCCAATCCATTATTCTCTTATCTACGTATTTTCGGTCTCCTAGCACATGGCATCAAAAGACACTACACGTGCTACGATATCTACCAGACATTTGCTGATCAGGGCGTCTCAGTATCAGACGTCTCGTCAACTGCATGCTATTAGCGCCATCTCAGTGGATGAAAAAGCCTTAGAATCAGTGCTTCGACTTAATGGAACATGACAGCTTGTCTCTGAGGAAGTCCGACCGATCGTTTCTACAAGAAGTTGGCGCCTAGGATATTGTTTTCGACAAACAATTGTACCAACCAGTTCTTGTGACATGATTTTGGCATAGAAGGGTACAGAAAAATCAGATCAGATAATTAATTAATAGCATTACACACTGATGAAACAACAGCAGTAGAATGCACGAATCTTGTATTTCGATTTCATTACACAAAGATTAAAGGCCGAAAGAGATGTTTTATAAGCCGATTCTTATCAGAACCATTTCGCATTCTTAATTTTCAACCACCTAGCAATCCTGTTTTCGAATATAGTTTTAGGGAGACGGGAATCATCATTTAGACTTCAGTAAGAATTGTCTAGAAAACTTGAAGACATTGACAGTTTTATAAGAAATCTAAGACTTCAGTTATCTTATGAACGCATCAGATGTTTAGCATAAGTTGTTTTATTTTGTATTAAACGTATCAAATGTATTTCTTTAGTAGATTAAGTAATAACTTTAAAAAGCTTAGTCAAGCAGGACTTCAATCACTTTACTGCTAACCTAATGGTCTTATATTTTTATATCCTCGTACGTCCTTTCTTGTGGTCATATCAGTTGCTTTAATATCATTTAGTTCTGGGTATTTATCAGAACGTTCCAGACCCCACTAATTGCGAACATAATTTTATTGCCAGCATACTACTAAATTATATGACACAAAAATGTGTTATACATTTCGTACCAATTCAATTCCAATACGTTTTTGGCAAAAATTACAAATGCCAAAACCATAGGCACAAATAACTTTCATGGTCCAGTTTTCGCATTTTGGTGTTTGCCGATAACACTCCACTTGACATACATTACCTACTATGTAAGAAGACTATTCTTGCGTTTGGCGTTGACAGCTCCTTACTTCCTTTCCATGATCATTATTTTCTCAATATAACATCCTGAATTTGTTTTTTAGAATAATATCATTTGTTTTTTCTTCTTTCATTATTCTCCCTACTGTACATCCATACATTTTAATTAACCTATAAAAAAAAAGGTGATCACAGAACAATTGACTACTCTGTCCATCTTTATAGCATTAGTATATACAGAAATTTTAATAATATTTAAGCAAATCCTTTATTATTATTATTATTATTATTATGCACTCACTACTCCTAAAGGCAAACTATTCTACTCACTCACTTCCCTGTGAGAGAAAAACCTAGCGCTTACGTAACCCTTTCTTGACTGCTAACAAACTTAACTTCCAAGGATGCCTCCCCCTCCCCCCCTGTTCTCTTCCCACCTTCGCCAGCCTGGTTGGCCGAGTGGTTAGCGTATCCGCCCTCCAGCCAAGAGGCTGCGGGTTCGAATCCCTCCAAGGGCATGGATGTTTGCGATTCTCCTACTAATCAGTTACCGTATGTACTGCTGTAACCTGCGTCCTGACGCAGTATGACCTTTGATATCTTTGTGCCATAAAAATCAAATAAAAAAAATCCCCACCTTGCATATAATGAAGAATTTCATCAGACGATATCCTATAACACCCATTCAACAGTTTATAGACCTCTATCATATCACCCCCCCCCCCTCTTTCTCCTGTTAACCAGTCTGCAATTCACATACTCGCAATTTGTCCTCATAATCTAAATTCCACAAACCGGATATAATCCTTGTAACTCTTCTTTGCACCCTTTCCACAGCTTCTTCATTCCCTTGGAACCTGGGAGACCAATTCTGCGCACAGTAATAATCCAGGTGTGATCTTATCAAAGTCTTATAAAGAGGCAAAATGACTTCCTTATCCTTACATGTCAAGGTTCACTTCAACATCGCAATTATCCTCTGAGTTGTATTTGCAACTTTTGTTATGTGACCTTTGAACCTCAAATTCTTATCCACCATTACTTCAAGATCCTTAACCTCATCAGTTTCTTGTTTCTTGTAGTATTACCCCACTAATATAATCAATGGTGCACTATGGAAATTTTAGCAAAGGGCTCGCATCGTCGAACAAAAAAAAAAAAAAAAAAAAAAAGCCGCATTTCACACAAAAACTTAATACAGCTTGTGTACAAATACCAATCAAAAAAATATGAGGGGACAATCAACCTGTAAAGGCTATCATTTTTAAACAAATATTTCATGATCTAAACATGAAATATTTGCACACAGTCATCTGTGTTAATTTATCTTACATAAGAAGAACATTTTTTAACTATCAAAATATAATAAAAATAAAATCTTTTATAATCGCACATATGCAAAAGTCCTAATATTTTATAAACAAAATAAATTTGTTTTGTTAGCGATAGAAGTTTTTATGGCAAACAATCTATAAAAATAAATAAATTTTATCTAAACACAATAATATTGAAGTACGTTATACTTCTCTTTTGTTTTTATACTTCAAGTGATAATCAAGACTACCAATCAAGGGGCATTATTTTATAGTCCTATTCATTTATATGCGATTACCCAAGTGAGTTCTTATTTGTAAAATGGTAGTAACAGTAACTATAATATTTTATTTAATAAAATCACTTCGTTAGGTTACCGTATGAGTTTGTTGCTTAATATATTTCAAAAAATTATGTTTTTTTTTTGAAAAAATAAAAAAGTAAACAATAAGAAAAGGGACTCGCAAATTTGAGAAAAATTTAACAAAGGGCTCGGGCGAGCCCCTTATAGCTCACCACTGTTATATAATACTCGGCTAATCTCATCAGCCGAGTATTATATGTTAGTAAGTGCATAACTTTACACTTACTAGCATTAAACTGATAGCCATTTTCGTTTGCCCAAATTTCTAGCCTATTTAGATCATTTTTGATAATTACTGAATATCAGTAGCATCCCTGGTCACCTTAAATCTGGCAGATTCACACCCACTGTATACCACTTTTTAATATCTGTCTGTCAACCACCCCCTGATCCAAGTCAAGAATTTATATTGTAATCCCATATTCTCCAGCTTATGCAATAACCTTTCGTGTGGTATCCTATCAAATGCTTTAGAAAAATCCAACATTATCATAGTGTAGGCATTCCCTTTATCCAACTCGGCCGTAACATTGTTATAAAATATGAGCAAATTGCTAAAACATCACATTCCTTTAGTAAACCCATGCTGTTCCTTGCAGAGTATAGCTTGTTTGTCTACCCATTTCTGTATGCGTGTTCTTACTAACTTCTCTAAAATATTCACTACCACATCAGAGAAACTGATAGACCAGTAATTGGACACATCAGTTTTTGCACCACCCTTGTGCAATGGAACTATCATACATTCCTTCCATTCCTGTGGTATCATCGTTGAGCTGAGACTCAAGTTACCCCCAACATACGAAACGCCTAGCCATTTCGGTTGAACATTCCTTTTAGCAAACGTGTTGATATTCCATCTGTCCCTACCGACAAATTCTTATCCAAGTTATGCAACAGCTCTTCAACTTCATTTTCATCCCCCTCTGACTCTTCCTCCAATGAAACAGTAGCACTGTGCACCATGTCAACATACACCTGGTTGATATATCTTATCAAAATGAGCACTCATTAATTGAACAATCTCATTAGCTTCTGACACTAGAGTACGATCTGTATTCAGTAAAGTTATTCTTCCACATTTATTCTTTCTTTTGTTTGCGGCATAACGATAAAATTCATGGGGATTGCCTTTCGCCTGCATAGCCATTTTTTTTTCATACTCCGATTTAGCTTTCCGCACAATGTTCGTTACTTTTCTGACCTGAGCTTTATACATTTCATAACTCTCTCACTGTTATTCTCACGATATTCTTTCCACATCATCTTCTTCTGGATCTCTTGCTTAATAAGGCTGCACATCCATTTCACTCCCAACCTATTTATTCTTCGAACACTAGGGATACATTCAGATACGGCCTCATTTAAGCCCTTTTCAAAGATTCCCAAGCATTGCTGATATTTTTCCCATTCAGTAACTGATACATGAGACCAAAAATAGTATTCTCCTAAACTGATCATAATTTCCAGCCTTATAGTTCAGCATGTAACCTGTTCTAATGGGAACATCAATATTATTAGATACTTCCCAAGAAAGAACAGCATGATTACTGTCATCGATAGAAATGTTATATTCTTAATAGACCCATTCTGACGCCATGAGCCAATCCAACACTCTTTGAGCTCGAGTTCCTTCTTTCACATGCTGCTTGAGAAAGTTATCTGGCAACAATTCAATAAATTATTATTCTTTCTTATCATGAGATTTCTCCTCCACCCAATCAATGTTTGGATAATTTATATTGTAATTAGTGAGATCTTATATGGAACTCCGTCAATGGCGTATATACCACAATCCAAATAATTTACATTATAGTTATTCCTTTGATATGTTCTTATGACATTTTCATAAAAAAATAAACAAATTTATTACAAACGATCTCTTCGAATGATTGTCTATCAAGAATATTTTGGATACATTTCTTAATGAATTTTTCTATGACTTTATCGATAACACTAAGAAGATTCACTGGTATATAATTTTCCACTTTACATGATAAATCACCCATGTTAATTGACAAACCCTGTATCTTTCCTATACGAAAGCAGTATTCCCAATTTCAGCGATTTATTGAAGATATTCAACACCCGATTGCATGACCCTGACATATATCTGTTTACTAAAGGAGTAAACGGATGTATATCATCCTACCCCTAACCTTGCCAACTGCCAAGAAATTGAAGATAACAATTTCTTTCTCATGTATTACATCTTAACTACCAACACCAGAGATACTGATGATACTGATATCATCAGGTAAATCTTACGTCTCAGACAGTATTTTCTATTATAACTGATTGATCATATCCTAAAATCAGAAATACTCATTAACTTCTTCAATTACATTATATTATTACATTACAGCTTGTTCTCGAGGTCCGTAATTTAATTCAAAGTAATAACTTCAGCATCATATCATACGTCATATTTTGTTAATCACCAAACTGATCACTAGCTTCTTATATCCTTATAAGGACTGGCTTAAAGGGGCGAAGCAATAATGCTTTTTATCTTCCCCGTTGTCTGTAGAGGACAGTGTAGGTATAAGGTGTTATTGAGCTATTAAAGCTCTGATCATGGCAGGAGGGTAACAGCAATAGCCGAGCCTCAGTTGGAACTTCATTGGTTACAGCATTGCCATCCATTACCCTCCAAGGGTACTGGATTGAATGAATCAATCACCGCATCTCACGGTCAATTGATTCCATTCCTCCTTTCTCACTAGCTTCTTATATCCTTATAAGGATAAGGACTGGCTTAAAGGGGCGAAGCAAGAATGCTTTTCATCTTCCCCGTTGTCTGTAGAGGACAGTGTAGGTATAAGGTGTTATTGAGCTATTAAAGTTCTGATCATGGCAGGAGGGTAACAGCAATAGCCCAGCCTCAGTTAGAACTTCATTGGTTGCAGCATTGCCATCCATTACCCTCCAAGGGTATTGGAGGATTGAATGAATCAATCACCGCAACTTACGGTCGATTGATTCATCTTAACCATCCAATCTTTTTCACCTAATAATCCTCACTAGCTTCTCATGAAATTTACTTCTATTGATAATGTCAGATATTAAATTATAAAAGGTGTCTTTTGGTTTTATTATTTTATACTAATTTGTTTTAATTATTATAAATTTTTAAATTAATATAATATATATAATTATTATATATACATAATATATGATATACGTATAATATAATATATATACATAATATAAATATTTAATAAGAATTTCTTTAATTTTGTAAAGTAGATGTTGATTCTGTAAAATATGCTAAAATATGCCAATACATCTCGACTGTAATAAAAGAAATTGTCATAATGTTTTACAGTTCGAATAACCTTGTGAATTTTATAGTTTATGATTGAGTAGTGTTTATTATCGTAGAAACTAAAAAGCTGCATTTCTACTTTTTTTTTTTGTCTCTGCAATAATTTGCTACATCGGAACTAGGTGCCACATCTCTCTCTCTCACACACACACAGAGGCGTGTGTTGTTTATGGTGGTTCCCCATACATCTTCGGTGAGGTAGAGCCCAATAGATGTCACGTGGTGTTAACTCGTGGCTCACGCATTCTTCCTCCGCATCTATCTAAAGGTCACCCGAAACGCCGTCATTATGAGCTTATTTCTGGGATAACTACCAACACGCGAAGACAAGAAGATAACCTGTGCTGGCATGAACGGTCATGTTTTCTTTCTACGGGCCAAAATAGAACTGCCTACAAAGGGAAGGACGTTTAGGGTTACAACCGATAAACCCTTGCCCTTCTTTCTCTGCACAGCAGCGAAAATGGGAGAGATCGCGTTTAACGAAGAAACTTCAAGTTAGTTACAGTTCAACTATGCTCATAGCATTAATGATTTTTGAGAAATTAGTTGCGATTGATTTTTTTTTTTTTTTTTTTTTTTTTTTTTTTGTCAGCCGAGTGCTTTGTGACTGAATCTAATTAACTAAACGCAAAAACAGGTTTAGGTTTACACATACATTGATAAAATCGAATAGTGTGTGTGTTATAAGCATTAACGTATTTACCCCTACGACCATTTGACAAAGGCGACTAATTATGAAGAAAGAAAAATGTCGGTTTTTTATTTGAATAGCATATGCATTTTTTTTTTTATCATCACCACCATCATGCTTTTTTCAAGTATTTAGGCCTAGAGTGGCCTGTTCCAGCCTTAGAAGTCATCGTTGAATCTCTTAAGAGGACGTCCTGGTTTTCTTTTTCCTGATGGTTTGTAATTTATGGCTTGTTTTTAGTAATCTTTCTGTTTTCGTTCTTTGAACGTGTTCCATTCATTTATGTTTATATTTTTTAATTTTTTTCGATTACTGATTCCTGGTTTAATTTTTTCATAATTTCTTCGTTTCTTTTGTGATCAAATAGGGTGTACTTTGCAGTTTTTCTCATAAACTTCATTTCTGCTGTTGTTAATCTTTGTTTATCTTTCTGTTTTATTGTCCAGATTTCACTTCCATACATTAAGACCGATAGGGCTAATGTATTGTATACTTTTAGCCTGGTTTGTTTTTGAACTAGGTTTGGTTTAAATATAGAGTTAATTACACCTGTTATTTTTAAATATTGTGCAATTTTTACATTTATATCTTTTTCATTTTCATATGTGATCATACATCCAAGGTAGTTAAATGAATTCACCTGTTATAAGATCTTGTTATCTATTACTATCTTAGTTCTTACTGGATCTTGTCCTTTAAAGGCCATCGTTTTCGATTTTTCTGTTGATATTGTCATTCCATAATCTTTGGCTGTTAAAATATCTTTCTGTAAGTTATCTTCAGAATTTGTAATTATTATTTGGTGATCGGCAAAAAGGAGAGTGTTTAAGTTCACAGTAGGAGAAAGTTTAATTCCTTGATGGAAATTTTTACTCCATTTTATTATTATTTCATTTAAGTAGATATTAAAAAGAGTTGCTGTAAGGGGATATTCCAGTCGGACTCCTTGGCTTATCTCTCTCGTACATGATAGTTCATAATGTAATCTTATTTGTTTATTCGATTGATCTTATTTGATTATTTTCATATATAGTTATGATAGCTTTTAGAATATTATTTGGTATTTGTCTTTCTTTTAATGTGTTCAATAATATGTTTTTTTTCCCTTTAACTTTGTCAAATGCTTTTTCAAAGTCAATAAATGCAATATGTGTTTCTAAATTGTATTCTCTTCTTTTCTCTATTATTAATTTTAGGTAAAAGGCTGGGTCTATACATAATCGTCCTTTTTTAAATCCATTCTGTACTTCTAAAATAAAGTTTTCGGAATATTTCATTAGTTTGCTATTTAAGATTCTGCTATATATTTTGTAACAGGAATTTAGTATACTGATACCTCTATAGTTTTTAGGGCCATCTCTGCTAATTTTTTTTTGAAAGATAGGAATCACAATTGCTTTTTTCCATTCTATTGGTGGGTAACTTGTTAGATAGATTTTATTTTAAAATAATAGGAGCCTTTCTTTGAACATTATTCTTGCATATTTATATAATTCTGAACCTAACTTATCTTCTCCAGTGATTTTCCGTTTCTTGTTTCTTTCAGGTTGATTTCTAATTCTTCTTTATTTATTTCCTTTTCATTTTCATTAAATGTTTGCCAGTTATGTTAACGATACCAAGCTATTTTAAACCTGGTTTTAATCCATTTCCCAAGTAAGCAAACAGACAAGTAAGTCAAGTTTGCGCCTGCAAGTAGTACAAGTCTTGGTGACCCGTACGTAGTGCAAGTCTTGGTGACCCGTACGTAGTGCGAGTCTTAGGCAACTCATGGTAAAGGTGGAATAAGCTCTGATCACTATTCTTTACTATTTACCCTTAATGCGAAGCACATCTCTTTGAGGAGATGTATGATGCTATGCATTAAAGGTAAGGGGCCACTTTGCCTTTTTGAGATCGACCGTGAGATGCGGTGATTAATACCCATGGAGGGTAATGGATGGCAATGCCATAGCCAATGAAGTTCTAACTGAGGCTCGGCTATTGCTGTTACCCTCTTGCCATGATCAGAGCTTTATAGCTCAATAACACCTTATCCTTATACTGTTCTCTACAGATAACGGGGAAGATGAAAAGCAAGAAATTCTTGCTTCGTCCCTTTAAGCCAGTCCTTATAAGGATAAGGACTTTGACTAGGAATCGCATGCTCGTTATAAAGGTTTAAGATTCTCTAGAAAAGATTATACACCGTGTATAATGTAAGGAACAAATTCTTGTAAACTTAATTTTCTTTAAAGGAAAATATGTTAAAAGGTATTAATCATCAACTAATTCTTCGTGTTTCAGGAAAGTTCTAAGGAAATCCCCCCCCCCCTTTTTTTTTGTTTTTGTTTTGAGTGCGGCACTTTTTCTGTAGAAAATCAACGTAAGAAATTCGAGAAATACCAGAATTTCTGTCTCCTTTTCTTATGAATATTAGATGAACATATGGACTCCTTTCATGAAATGAGCTTACATGTATATTGCTTGGAAAGAATTCAACGGACACCATAATGCAAGGAACAAACAGCTATTCCGTCCACCTTAATAAGATGTAGATATTCCCTTCGTTGAAATGACTGAAGTAATATTGCTTGGTCATACTTTTTACAAGCTTATGATAGCGATCAATGGGAATTTCGGACCATTCTTCCCGTAGGCATGTGGTGAGGTCCGGGACTGTTGTGGAACGGACGTCCCTTGACCTTAGCCGAAGCTCCAGTTCATTCCACACATGTTCAACAGGGTTGAGATCAGAGTTCTGTGGAGGCCACTCAAGTGTGGTGACGTTCCTGTCCACAGACCACGCAGTTACAGAAGTAGCATTATGACAGTGTGCATTGTCTTGCTAAAAGAGACAATGGTCAGTTCCGTAGAAAGGCCACAAAGCAAGAAGCATTGCATTGTCCAGAATGTTCAGATATCTCTCGGAGTTCAATGTTCGTGGCACCACAAACCGAGGTCCAAGGCCACCAGGAACAACAGAACCATAACAGCACACCGCCACCTCCGAATTTCATACTCGGGATTACGCACTCTAGTAAGAGACGTTCACCGGGCATCCACCACACCCACATCCATCCATTGGATCGGAAGTGGTCGTTCCATAACACAGCTTTCCAAGTTTGCAGGTTCCACTGTACACATTCGTTGCACCACTGAAGACGACGCTGCATATTGGTTCTGTTAATGTGAGGCTTGGATATTGCAGTCCTACCAGGGAAATCCATGTGGTGAGTCTCGGTTCTGAATGTTTTTGTGCAGATTCGTGTTCCAGTCGATGCAGGGAACTCCGCATTCAACATATCGGCATACGAATGGCTGTTTTTACATATCCTTCGTGACAACTAACAGTCACTTTCGGTGACTGTGTGGGTAACCTACTGCGGGTGGCAGACTCCCTGCGCTTCCATCTCAGTTGGATATCATTGATTATTGACCTGGGATGGCCCAATTTATCAACAATTTTCCGAACAGATAGGCCCGCAACATGGCATCCTATCATAACACTTCTTTCAAACTCCCTCAGTTCCCTTTTCGCAGTCAATTCATGCGGACACAGTTATACTGACTTGGCAGCATCAGATTTTTCCAATTTATACTGGATACAAACACGTGACTCGTTACATGGCACGATGCACCTTGTCCATGGTGGGTTTCCTTTGACTTCTTTCCAAGCAGTATATATTTATATTCTTTGGAATATTTACTGGACACTGATCGTTTGAAACAACATTACCTTTTTATTCCCCAAAGGGAGTAAGCGATATTCTTTTAGTTCTCAACGTTTCGAAATCGGTTTCGAAATTTTAGAATTGTAGAATTTCTCCTGGAAGAAAATTATCTCATCTAACCAACCCCAAATTCAGTTAAATCTTAAACTAGTGTAGAAATAGAAGGATAACTGTAGCAGTCTTTATATTCTTAAGTGATGCAATGGAATATATGATGCAATGAAGTACATGATGCAATATTGATGATGCAACTCGCGATTGCCACGAATTTAATTATTATTGCATGTTATTCCCAATAATTGTTGGGAAGTGTCGTGTTTTCTTTTTTTGAATATATACAGTCTTGCCATAAATACTGTTACATACCCTTCGCGCTGAGCACAGAATTACGCGAGCATCAGTGGCACTGTTCGCAGCCAGCATTCACGTATTTATCAATAGAGAAGGAGAGAGAGAGAGAGAGGAGTTGTGTAGTTGTACGGGTTAACATGCAGTGGGGAGATTATGAAAAGCATGTAGTTGTAATAACAGGTGGCTGGAATGCCGCCACCTGTTATTATCGATATACCATACTGCATTAGGACACAACAGCTTGTGAGGGCTGTGAAGACACGTCTCCGCCGTAATCCTACGAGAACGCAGAAAGTGATGTCGCAAGAGATGAATGTTTTGCAGAGAGCAATGTCACGTGTACTTAACTGATGACCTAGGGAGAGAGAGAGAGAGAGAGAGAGAGTATCATCGTTCTACTGGACACTTCCTAACACCACAACATAAGTTGTGGTGTTAGGAAGATATGGTGTTAGAAAATATCTCTTCACAGATCAGAAGTTTTTCACCAAGAGTCGTTTAACCACTCCAATTATCAGCTATATGCCCTGAATGGTCGCAAAGCACCCGCCATAGGACCCATGATTTAGACAGGTCATCAACCCGTGCTAGTGATTGTTTGGTGGGGATGAAGTATCGGGGGGAAGTATCCAAGTTTTATTTCTGCGAGAAAGGGATCAAAATCTGCGCCAAAGTGTGTCAAGACTCCGTGCTGTAACCTGTGCTACAGTCCCTGAACAACACGTTGTTTCAGGGTAAGCAGTGGACCTTCAAACAGAACAACGGTCGGTCAGTATTTCAACGGTCCTTGAAATACTGTTCAAGTTATAACAGTATTTATGGCTAGACTAGGTATTTATTCTCATTAAAAGCAAAATTCACATATTTTTAGGTTTTGCAATTGTTTTAACAGTTTTCTACCAAATATGTCTGCTTATCGTTTTTAATTAATTAATTTTTTATTATTACGTGACACTTTCAAGGAGTTCAAGGATTTATCGCGGGTAGGACACTTCATTCCACATAACGTATCGTCTACACTACTGAATTCTCCATTGCACCACAATCCATCAGCGCCATCTACTGCCACTAATAGTATAGTTTGCAAATAGTACTCTGCGTGCGTTCTGGGGTCGATTTGCCTGAATGAGATATGAAGAACCAAAGTTTCTGAGAGAAAAAAAACTTGCTATCTTTGTATGAGATCGGCTAACTCACCAACTGAAAAAATCCATATATAGATTCCTCTGGCCATGATCAG